>NC_086284.1:99944198-100211084 GCF_963924245.1 Chroicocephalus ridibundus | reverse complement strand
TCTGGAACACACGACAACCACCACCATCTCCCCACACCCATCCCTAAATCTCTATTCTCTTCCTGCCCTCTGAGAGGGCAGCAGTCCTGAGCCAAATGGCAGCATCTCCTGCTGGTATCAGAAGTGCAGCTCCCCATATCTTCCACTTTCTAACCCTATAAGAGTACAAGCTCTGTGCTGTGTCATAATGCCTTCATTTTTCACTTGCTAGCTATTTAATACCTGCTACTTATTTAAAATAAAATTCTCTGAGCACAAAGCCAAAAGCCTTAGGAAATGCCACAGCTAAGATGCTTTACCAACCGTAACCACCTACTCCAATTATTCCAATGTGTGTCCACACCAGGGACTGAAAGCAGCAGGGACGATGTGGGGAAGAAAAGTAACTGCGTTACATAGTGAGCAAACAAGGCTGTTATCTTTGAAAATAGCCCAGACAGAAACACAA
Organism: Chroicocephalus ridibundus; assembly: GCF_963924245.1. Classification (NCBI taxonomy): domain Eukaryota; kingdom Metazoa; phylum Chordata; class Aves; order Charadriiformes; family Laridae; genus Chroicocephalus; species Chroicocephalus ridibundus. The sequence continues at coordinate 100,210,636 of NC_086284.1, read as the reverse complement.
TATACTGATCCAAAGAGTTCTCAAAACTTCTTGAAATTAAGTAGCAGTCGGACAACCATTCTTTAGCAGTGGAAAATGTTTTAAAAATTCATTAGCTCCTTTTGTAATTACTAAAAATCAGCATTCTTCTCTTCTATAGAAATGCATTTTGAGATGTGGTAGGAATACTGTAATTGCTTTTATCCACCAGGAACTAACTTTTGAACGTAATAAATATGCACTGAACTGCTGTAGCTACAGCATCTTCAGACAGGCATTTCTTTTCCTCTGCATTACCTTCACGTGTGCCACCAGTTAAGACATTCAAAAAGGCCTCTAGCTCTGTCACTAGTGAAACAAACACAGCTTGAGCACATGTAGCACTTTAACAGGACAGTCACGTCTCTGAAGTCACACTGCTCCTTCTCAAGCATAAACACACCAGCTAAAGGCAAAAAACAGTAAAGAAAGGAAGGAGTTTGGACAGGTACTCTAGACCAGGATACAAAAGCTAAAACCTATGCCTCCCTTTCTTCCATGGGGAAGAAGGAAAAATAAAAATAAATAAAAAAAATCTCCGTATTCCCTACTCCAGGCTGTGTTCCCACCATATCTGTACGGTCTTCCTCAGGACTTGCTAAGCAAGCAGCTCTGCAATTTGTTGTAGAGGCAAAGAGCTGCTCTCTGGTGCGTTGGAGACATCCTACTCCACCCAGCAGTGCTCTCAGGAGACCGCATCCAGAGAGGACCCCAGGAGCAAGGCTGGGGGTCCAGGTGCACATGCTGAGCAAGCCCCATTGCACCAAACCTGCCAGGTCTAGCTCCCAAACAGCAAATCATGGCTTCCCTGAAAGCCTGGCAGCTCAGCCTCTTTTTCTGAGGATTAATTATCTCCCTCCTGCCCAATGAAAGGAGCTCAGCTCCTTCCTTCTTCACGCAAACAAGGGACTCACGCATCCTACCCTACAGCCACGCTGACATTCATAGGATTGCTTTCTGTCCTTTATCCCCCTCACTCCCCAAAATCCATTTGTCGCCTCAGGTAAAAAGCTTTTAGGGACAGGAGAAATACTTTTGCTACCAAAATAAATATAAATAACTGTAAGAATAAGGTGGAGAGAGAGGTGGGGTTGTAGGCCTCAAATTAAGCCTGTATCACAGATGAAATAGCATGAACAGACACAAATGAAAGAAAAATCTGAATACAGGCAAGCGAAGGACAAGGGCAGTTGTGAATCTGAGCTCCCCATCACAAGGCACAGCAGGATCCATGCTTCCTCCCTGGCACAGACCAGCAGCCAAGATGGAGTCACAGGGACCAGCGCCGGGGAGTCCTAAAGCCACACGCTGCTTTGTTCCCCGCCCACGGCTCGTGTGCACAAGGGAACAGGCTCAACCTTGCCTTCCCCACTGCAAACGGAAGCTGAGACTTCAGAGCCTCCCGCCATAAGCTGTCCAGCTCAGACGTGGCCTTCAGAGACTGTCCTCCTGCTGTCCCACAGGGCTTCCTGCTCTTTGAGTGCCCTTCCTCTTCTTATCATACTTTGCAATGCTGTCTGGATACCGATGTCATTTCAAGCTCACCCTGTTTCCTCCCCCACTAAAAATCCTCTTCATACCCCCTTCCCTCCCTCTCCCCTAAGCATCCATTTTGTATTTTTTAAAATCTATATTTATAAAATGCTGAGAACAAAAAGCTCCAGTCACTGTTGACACAACAAAAAAAACATGGCAAGCATCACCCATCACTCAAGTCCCTTAGCGAGATGAACCTTACTGTCTGTGCTTCTCCTCTTTTCCCCCACAATAATAAAAATCTGGTTTCTAGAACCCCTACACCCCATTGAGGGGTGTGGAACCCCACAGGGCTGTGGAAAAAGCTGTCATGGTGGAAGAGAAACCTTCAGGTCACACAACAAAACTAGGAAGAAAGGCACAAAGGAAAGCTTCCTAAATGTACACAGATAAAAGCATGAATGAGTATAATGCAAATTATTACTCTAGACATTTGGGAATCATTTTACCATGCCAAAAAACCTCTATATTAAAGTCTACAGACATATCTAGACAACTCATACTTCAATGACAGTCTCCCAAATTACCTTCTTCACATCACAACATAACAAATGCCTTGCTTTATGATTTACAACTGCAGTTGCAACCCAAACTATGGTCGACCTGTCTAGAAATAACACATGAACTGGTGTTTAAACTGTCCCACAGAAAAGCCACCTAATGTGAGGAAAAGACTCATCTGGAGAACGTGCAGCACATGCAGGACCTTCTGGGTGATGAACCATAGAAGGCCTTTCTGTTTAAACTGAGGTCCATCTAAAGCCTGGTTTGCTTGAATGACATCTTTTCCACTAAGATTCCATTCCAGGGACATCAGAATCTACTTTCCATAACAAAAAGAACTTCGTTAAGGACTTCCTCTTTCCTTAGTTCAAGCAAGAAGTGGTCTAACAGCGTGTCACATGCTCACCTTTTAGTTTTCAAGAGAGTGACTCTATGTATTCACAATATTTTCCTGATCAAAATTCCAAACAACAACCTTCCCACAGAAACCCTCAAATGCTTCAGAAGGTAATACTGTAAATCAAAACAAAAACAACAACAAAAAAACCCAAACAAAAAAACCCAACACACAATGATTTCTGATAGAAAAATCATGCAAGAGAATTTCGCAAGAGCCAGAGCTTACGTTTTATGCATTACTTTTCCACGGTCTGGAAAAAAGCAATCCAGTAGCATTTCGGTGCACTCAAATCCTACCGTGTGATTTGTGCAGTCCAGTACACACTGTAACAACAATATATGGGTTTCTCCAAGTCGGCACATTTCAGTATCCCAGATAGCCTTCTCTGTCAGCTTGAACAAGAATCATATGTCAAAGACTAAACATTTGGTGTTTGAACTTCATACTAACTACTAAACCACTAGGAAACTGTAGTGAACAACAACATATTATCATGCAGATGCTTCTAAAGAACAGAACTGAAAACAAACATTCCCATCAAGTCCCTTAATTTGGAGGCACCTATAAACTGGGACCATAGAGGGCTGCCACTCAGGAATTCTGAGACAAAAACACCCTTAGCATGCAGGCTTAGCATAATCCACTCATTTGCAAAACGACATGGGAGGATTTCACGCCAACAGGTATTTATATAGACAGAGAAACCCTACAATCTTGTTTATAGAATCATTGTGAGTAGATTATGTAGATAGGCAACTATTTGCAGCTACAGTGCATCGTAATTATATTCTAGTTGTATTGAAAGATCTCTGGTCCTTTCAAGAATCATGTTTCTGGTACTCCTAAAACATTGGAGGGCTCCACAAAATTTACTCAAAAAAATTACTTTAGATGACAGAAAGTTACTAAGAATAATTTTTAGCCTAGTACAAACATAAATCTTAAGCCACAAATCTTCTGCATGGGATTACTGTGTAATTAATTGAAAGAAAATAGCATCGGTGCACTTGGACAGCAAAGCAAGTGCTACATTTTCCATACACAGTAGCTTTTAAACAATTACAAGCTATATAGATTCACATATATGTGAGTGTATAAATATATATATATATATATATTTTAAAATCTCTGAAGGAACTGTTATCCCTGACATACTAGATTAAGAGCCACACAAGCCACGTGTGGTCTTCAGCTCACACGGTGGTGTGCACGTAGAGGCTTTGAATGTTAAGCAGGCAAAAAATTTCTCAGGTGGCCCTTGTACGTGTCTTTATCTGCCACATCAATATGTACTAGGGTGCTATTTTCAGACGTGCTCTCGGGCTGCCCCGTGGCCCGTGCTCCTGTGCTCATGCAGGGTTTGTCCTTCTGGAAGCTTCGGCAGAGGCACATCAGCGATTCAGCTCGGGTCGCCAGGCTGCTCTCTCCCTCAATTACTAGGAAGCTCCAGGGAGGCTGGTGTTTAGTATGGAGGTGACTCTCTTTCTCAAAGCCTTTGCATTTAAAAATGGCTTTCTATAAATAGGATTGCTGGCTCACTCTTAAATCTTACTCCCTGCCTTCTAAGTAAAAATAGCTTAAATAGGGATGCTGGGAAGACTTGTTAATCTCTGTCATCCTGTCTGTCCATCCTTTTGCCTGCCTTTCTTTCTTTCCTCAGTATGTATCATAACATTTGTTGCCCACTCCATTATGAAAGGTATATATTGATATACTGTAGTTTCTCATTTTCTGATGAGTAATTCAGTGCTCTAATGGAAAAAAAATACTTATGAGGTAATAAGAATTTATTAGTGAATGGCAGTATAAAAAGAAAAGCAATGGCAAGAAAAGCCCACCGCGCTAACAAGTACCTGAGGAATCTGTGGCTTGTTCTTAAAGAGGTTCTCTTCAGTACTCTACAATATTGTGCAGTGAAAGGCTCTTATGAAATACCTCTCATTCATTTTATTTTTGAAAATGCCAATTGTTTGACAGAATGCTTTTAAGAGACAGGGAGGCGAAGACTGAGAAAACAGGGTTTCTTCTGAAGGATAACATAATTTGAAATCTTAATTTCATTGATCTCATAGCAGGTTAAAGGAAAAGGAAGTGCTGATCAAAAAGGATTGTGAAATACCTCATACGATATTGTGAAACAAGTAATTTCAACTGCATACGCCTACACACTCACCTTGACATAATTAAGTATTCTGATCTACAGACCCGTATTGCTTAAATGGATTTTTTTAGTACTTTCAGAGTTTCAATATCTCAAAAGAAATAACATTTAAAAAAAAATATGAAATAATCATACCTTAGAATAATTAAGTTTAATATAATGTTTTTTCTGCCCTTCTCCAGCTTTTAAAGTGAAAGCTGGAATTAGTGTCTTTCCCACTGGAAATCTGAGAGAGTCCTAGACTGGGAGACTGATAAATGGCATGCTCCAATTAAAATCAAAGGCTAAATGAGTGGTATATTCAAACAGGCCTTGATCCTACCCACATCTTAACTTGTTAACTAGAGTAAGCTTTAAGGGGAAAGAGCTCCATCTATTTTGCTCCTCAATCCACTACCCTGACACCCCGCTCCCCCAAAGATTGCTTTTTTTATCACGTCAATGTTTATTAAATTGGTAAAGGAGCTTATTTCCCCACCCCAAACCACCCCCACACCTGAGAGAGGAGCATATTTGTTAAGACACTCATCCAGGCGAAGACAGAAAAAGTCGAGGTCCAACCTGAGCCCGGTTGCTCCTGTGACAGAGCCTTGCATAGCTCATGAGCTGGAGGAACTTTCTGGATGAGCCACACAAAAGCCCACAATATTTTCCCAAATGATTCAATTTATCGGTATATTCCATGAAAACAGTTTACTCAAGAACAAAAAAAATTAAAACCAACTTCTTAACTTTTCCAGACACAGCAGCAGTGAAGAGATGCCACTGAAATCACAGCGCAGAGCTGCAAGCTATTTAACAGGGTTTGTGGGTTTGCTTTTACTGCTCGTGACAAATCAACTTCACTTTAAACTGCTACCAAAAACACCTTCATTGTCACACACATCTGCTGTTCAGCGCTACAGAAAGACGATGCGGCGTCCACCAGTTAAAAAGTTTAGTGACCCACGGATAGGAAAACGGGGACAAAATGCCTCCCTTCGGGCACCGTCTGTTCCCACGGCTTTGCAGAAGCGTTGCCAGAGGCGTGTGGTTTGCTGCCCACTAGTGTCGTGTGCCACCGGCTCCCCGCCGCCGCGCAGGCAGCGGCACAGCACGCTGCCCACTCCCGAGTGACAAAACCCCAGCGGGTGAAAAAACCCCAAAACCTGGGGATCCACGCACCCCGAGCTGAGGAGAAACACTTATTTTGAAATGGAAATAGGTATTTCTGACGTACTCTGACTGCCTCGCTAAAACAGGTTTTTTCCTCTGTTTGGCATTTGGTGATTAATTAATAGCTATTCATAGCTTGAGTCACACCAGATTAAAAACACCATCAGCTGTACCGTGCCATCCACAAACTCATACCAAGCTGAATGCTTTCTGCACATGCATTAAACTTTCTAAGGTAAGGATTTCGTTACACAATTCCAGACAGGCTATGCACGTATTACAGCGTGTTTCTACAAAGGGAGCCGTTTGCTCTTTTCCTCGAACGTTTCATCCCCAACACTGAGAGTCACCATTTTCTTCGGAGAGTGTCATTAGTACCACCGTCACTGTCACTACTCATGCTCCAGCCTAACCCCTGCTCTCAGTTCAGTATGCTCCTTCTCAGTCTTCTAACATGCTGCTAAAACCCATGTTGATAGATATGGGGTGCAGGGAAAGGAATCAAACAGGAAATCATTTTAATAGAAATTTATTTTTAGTGTCATCTGTACTGTACTGGCTGCCTCCTGATGCTCCATTGATTTCAGCAGAACATCTATGGACAACAGGCACATAAGAAATGCAGCCAGAGAGAAGCAAATGGGTTCAGTATACCTATCCCAGGGATTAAACGATACCAAAAGGTACTCATTGCTGAAAACGGCATCCTAATTCTGAAGTAACTTTATCACGGTAATTACAATACAGAGTCAGGATTTTGAAGGAGGCCATCCTCCCCGCGCAGTCTACCCTACCTTTTCCTTCCTCCTCTCTCTCTAACTAGTGAAATGCCCCCTTTGCTGATTACAACCAAGCTACAGAAGACGTTCGCTGGCAAATTTACATGCTTGCTTCTGGAATACTTAGGTATAGTAACATGGAAGGCAGTGCAGATATAGTAACCCTAAAGGTAACTGGAAGTATTGCTCAGGATTGTAACTGCATGACTCAGGCTTTCAAAGTGGCGAATTCAGCTGCATAGCTCTCACTGGTGTCTATATCGTCCCACGCACTTACTGAGGCTGCAATGCATTTATGGTTAATAGTTACCTGCATTTTTAAGAAACTCACAGCAATGAGAGTTTAAAGCCTTTACAAAGTCTGGAAACTTCAACCAGGTATTTAGGAAGGTTTTGTTTCAGGCATCAGAAATACTAATTGGATGTAACAGCATGTCAGTATTTTATTGTCCCCAGAAGGAAGCTATTTCACAAACATAAAGCCTACCCAGCGACACTGCTCATATCCAATTTGACAAAATGTATTTGTGCTGAGTGACTGTAGGGAAATACGGGGGCCAACCTTGCTATTGTTATTCAGATGGTTTCCATTATCTTCAACAGAAATTTAGCCCAAGACGACAACTACAGGATTTAACCCATAATGTGCAGGTTTATTTTTTAAGCTATTTCTCCCCTCCAAAAGAAAAAAAAAAACACCCACAACACACAAAATCCCCCAAAACAACAACAAAAAAGGAACATAAACATGAGCCATCTCATACATTTTAAAGTTAAAATTAGAATGAGATGTAACAATTTAAAAACACTCATACGTGTGCTTGTGCTTTAAGTAAATACAGTATGGTTCTATAAGTGATTCAGAAAAGGCAATGGCAGAAGCCAAACAACCTTCAACAACCTTCCCCGCACCCCCCAGATATAGTCATAAAAGAATACTGCCTCTCGCACAATAGAGCTCAGCTATAGTTATAGATAGAATAATAAAAATAAATGTATACGTGACATATCTATTTATATATGCAGTCATTTCTTTCAAAGAGATACATATTTGATACGACACTGCCTTAAAATCTGAAGTCCTTTATAAATATTATTCTCTGACTCTTGACTCTGATAAGATAGTCGAAATAAGTGTTACTAATAAACAAAACCAAGTTGTTCAGTCTTAACACGAAGGTAGGTGCCATTTTCAAAAATTTCCTTTAAAAAGATACTAAATGCATATGCATTTTGACATCAAGTATGATGTCAAAACCAAAAATACTTCTTAAGTTGCAAAGAATCATTGAACCACCCATTGCCTATTTCTATAATGCTTTCATCTTAAAATATTATCACACAAAAACATTTTATTTTAGTAGTCCGGATTCACAAATGTTGCTGTGTGGCAGTATAGAATCTATGCAGATGTGTCTGTCATTTATATGTTACCCTATTAAAACTAGAAAAATATTTGTGATACAAATTCATGCTTGTGCTACAAAAACACGCGGATACTGAAAGTGAAATTGCTACTGATTTCATAGATCCATGAATAAATGAAAGTGATTTTCATAGTATTTCAACCTCATAAAGCAAAAATTACTCTGTTCTTCAAAAACACCTGGAAGGGGGACTAAGTAGCTTAGAACATAAAATTTATAGCATCAGTACAGTAGACCAAAATAGATGCTGCTTCTTTTTTCAAGAGATATAAGATTTCTGGACAGAAACAGAGTTCTTTCCTACACAAATCCAGTTTTAAATGAATAGCACCAGTAAGAGCATATACTTTCAGGCTGACTTTGTCTGTCTTATTAACAGCAAGTCTCTCCCTGCAAGGTGTCTGGCTGAAGAGGACAGAGAGAAAGGCACAGTGCTGCCTGTCAAAAATAAATAAATAAATAAATAAATTAAAAAATATATAATTTCTTAATGTTAGAACTTGTTGCAGTTGTCTTACTACTAGAAGAAATGCAAAATTTTGAAGTTTACAGTTTGGGGTTTTTCAATAACTTTCCGTTCTCTGGCACTGAGAAGGTGAAAACACTTTAAGATAGCACTAAACACGCACTTAAGATTCACCTCCTAATTTATGATCTATCTGGCTATTCGCACTGGACTGGCCATGCCTGTCAATGTATTTTCTCATCCAGCGTATACTTAAGTAGATGTGAAGGCACCCTCATCCAGCATTCATTCCTCACCCTCTGTTAGGTGTTCAATTATTTGTATCTTCCACGAAAATCTTACACTTTGCCCTGTGCTTCTCTCACATCCATTCAATATGGGAAACACTGCCCTATTATATCTGCTTTGCCTATTTTGAGAATCGTGCATTTAATCTTTCTTATTTAGCTGTCCAGATGTAACGCATTACAAGCAATGCTGTGTTGTCAGATCTAAGGAGGAGGCAAGGTAATAGAATAGCTAGAATCCCAAACTACAGCAGAATTTGCTTTCTGTCCTTGAAACTGCAATGCTAATATTCATTTTAATAAAAGTTACATAATTTAACCATATTTTCACATATGACATGGTTTTCAATCACATATATCTAGGTGTTCCAAAATACCTCCATTCACTATTAAAAAAAAATCCAGAAACTACAATAAATGTTTGTCAATCAGAGAGTTTGCAGAATGGAGAGAGAAAAAAAAAAAAAAAAAAAAACAAACAGAGAACGGGTTTACCCTTATTCTACCTTCACTCTAATTTCCCTTTCCTAACTTTATAATTGACTGAAAGAGTCTTCAACATTTTCAGATGATGTAATGCTTATCCGTGCATATTTTTACATAAATGAGTGAGAAAAAAAAAAATACAGAGCAGGTACCTTTACAGCGAAATGATGAAAGGGAAGTAGTTTCAAAACATTACTTCTTAAACATATATTAAAAAAAAAAAAAAAGAATTGTTAGGTGAAAGCACGGTGAAAAAAAAGGTGAAAAAAAAACCAAAAACCAACGTTAAGAGGCAGCAATATCTCCCTGCAAACGCTCAGGATGAAAGCCCTTCAAATTATCCCCGTGTACTCAGGCGGATTTGCACGGCACTTCGCAAAATTCTATACTTTTCCAGCTAAGAGAGAAAGAAAAAGCCCCTCTCCCCCTGTCTCCCTGGGCACCGTCTTATTCCGAGCGAGGCAGGCAGACGGTAACGCGGCTGGGTTACGGGCTGTCACTTTGCTAGGTAAGCTAGTTTAAATGATTACAGAGCAATTTCGCCCTTCTCCTCCTCACGGCTGCCGACCGCCAGCGCGACGCTTTAAACACAAAAGGCACAACCGCGACCCCGCTCCCCTTCCCGGCCGGCTGGGAGGGATGGGAAGAAGGGAAAGAAGGGATGGGAGCCCCGAGGTGGGGGGCCCGGCAGCGCTCACCATGGGAGATGCTGTGGAGCAAGGCGACGGCCAACATCCACATGCCCCCGCCGCTCCCCCGCTCGCCGCTCCGGGCTCGCCCTCGCCCGCCGCGCCCACGGCCGGGCCGGAGCTGCCAGGCAGCGCGCAGCGGGTCCGGCCGCCGCCGCCTCCCGCCCTCCCTCGGCTGCCGGCGGTGGCCGCTCGGTGGGAGCCTGCGGGGCCGCTCGTCCGCCCAGCGAGCGCTCAGCCCCGCCTGCAGCCCCGCGGCTCCGCCGACACTCGCCGCCCGGCTCTCGGGCGGGGGAAGAGGCAGCCGGCGGCGGGGGCGGGAGGCGGGTGCGCGGCGGCGGCGCCCAGGTGCGTCCTCGGCTCGGGGAGGCGCCCGCAGGTCGGCGGGGGCAGGGCCACAGGTGACAAAATCCTCCGGCGCAAGCACAGGAGCATCCCCGGCGGCGGCCAGCCCCGAGCCGCCGCCAGCCGCGGCTCCTCACACACCTCCCTGCGGCCCGGCGGCGGGCGGGAGGGCGGGCGGGCACATCTTCCCTCTCCTGCCGCTCGGATGGCAGCGATCCCGCTGCCCACCTCCCCTGCCTCCCGGCGCGGCGGAGGGCAGCCTCGACCCCAGCCCTCCGCAGCCCCGAAGCACCGCCGAGTCTCCGCGGTGGGGAAAAAAAAAAAACCGAGACCAATAGAAGAAGGCAGCAGAATATCCTGCCGCTCAATAGTTGGCTGAACTGCGTCCGTTTGGCATCAGCTGAGTTGTATATGACTAATGTGTTGACAAGTCGTGCGGGGGGACTGGAGGAGGGGGCCCTTCTGGAAGGTCACAGCCCAGACAGGCGAGCGCATCAAATAATTGACGAAGATTCTGTGCAAAACTGAAAGAAAAAAAAATGTGTATATCTACATTTCCCAGTGCTTACACAGCTCCAGATATTATTTGGCCTTTCATGTGTTTCTCTTTCTGTGGCAACACAATTTTTCCCCCTGTAGCGAAAGAGTAAATTACAGTCTCTCAAACTAAAACCAATTTCTGCATCTATTCTTTCTTCACATCTATGATGCGAAGGTTGGACTAAAAAGGAAAAGAAAAAAAAAAGGAAAAATTATTAAATGAAGACAGCTAAAAAAAGAAATCAATATTGTGAAATGCATAACAGCATTAGGGCAACTCTGAATTTAAGCTGTAAGATGAAAAGCAAACACAACAAAGCAATAAGGAATCTCAACCTGCAGAATCCCCAGCGTTTTACCAAACAGGATCACTCCTCATTTGGGGGTCTTCACAGGACAATTTTTTTTTTTTTTTAAGTTGCTTTATAGGACCAGACATTGCTATGCTGCCGACGCTCAGTCTCATGCACTGTAATGACACCCGAGAAAGGATGTCCCCCAAAAAGACATTGGGATGAACATGTGCAGAAAGCTCAGCAACACATCTGGACAGGGAAGAATATCTGTCTGGAGATGTTTCTAAAGCTGTACAGAATGGACCAAAATGCACTCCCAAAGCATCGTATAAGGCCCTTCATTCTAATTCTTGAGAAAACCAGAGTCGCATCTGAAGCACAGTGAAACCCACCATGCAAGGGCTTAGTTCCCTGCATCCTATTTCTGCTGGGATATTAGCCAGGAGAGACTGAAGCCCTGAAGGGAAAGTAGGAGAGGTGAGACCAATATTGGGCAGGGACTAGCTGCTCATGGTTGCCCTTAAGAAAAAGATGTGGGTAACCAGGGAAGCTGTTTCAGTGGAAAATAGCATCTGATGCTATTAAAGAAAAATTAAAGAGAGAAGTACAAATGTCTTGAGGGAGGAAAAAAAAAAAGCAAGACAGAAGTCTGCTTCTATTGGGAGTGAAGTTCTGTTAAAAAATGACAGTACTTTAATCTCTTTGTTTAGAAGAGAGCTAGCGACTAGTAGAAATGCGTAAGTATTCATTTGAGAGCATTTTGGAGAAGTTCATGACAGGTTTGTTTAGGCAGCTCTTTCAGAATTACTTTGTTTCCCATTTTGTAGCCCAAAACCTGTTTGGGGCTTAAGAGATACGATGCTATACCACATAGAATAAATATACCATCTTCTCATACCTTTCTACCACCTTTACTCATCTACATAACTCTGGCAGCCCTTGACAAATTTCCATTTTATTTAAAGCAGTCTCAAGCAAGTTTCTGTATGTTTCAGTTTATTTAAAACAACAACAGCAGCTGCAGACTAAAAGAGTTTAAGTCTTTCATTTGTTCTTCTGCGGCACCGAAAGGCAAGGGACCAGCTTTCAGCGGGTATAGAACCTTTTTTAGCAACAGCCAACCAACCAGGCAGTGTAACCACAGTCCTGAGCTAGGTTCAAGGAAGAGAGGGGAAGGCAGGACACAATTTTGCATGAAAGCAGGGTTCAGCAGTTTTGCTGCTCAGGGAAGAACTTGACTGAAACCTAAATTAAACAATCTGTCGAACTGGAGAAACAAGACTATATGATAACTTCCACACAGAGTACAGGAAATCAGTCAGAATGCTACTTTTCAAGTCTGAAAAATCAAGCATGACCAGGCTTCAACCGCAATCAAGGCTAGTTAAGGTCATCAACCAAGAAGAACCCCCTTTTATGCTTTTTTGTTTGTTTTATTGAAATAGAATGTTCTAGATTAAGTGTCTGGAAATTATTTAATTCTTCCTAAAACAAATCCAATCATTTTCCAGTCAGGTATCTCAATTAGAGTTAGCATATAATTATATCTTCTCTGGAGAAAACAAATCCTATGCAACTATTACTATAACTGTGATTAAAGGTCAGAAATCTTAAACCAGGCTTAAATTAACTTCTTGAACTGGGTTTAGATCTTGTACTTGTTGATCATCCTTGCTTCCTGCAGCTACCACGCAAACTCTGAGGAAAATGTCTTGAAGTTAACAGAGATACAGCAACAGTACATATCAGCTGATAATCACACTAAATGTATCTCAGATGCTTAGCATTTCAGATTACATTGTACTGCAGGAAGCACAAGGAGAAGACTTCTGTATTAGGACCTCACTGAAACCCCAATGCTTTTGAGCCATCTGATTCCAACGGAACATCCAGACCATCAATATACTTTCCTCACAGTTCTGGACACACACATTCGAGTTGTCCCCTGAGCCATCAGCATCAAGTATGTACAGAAATACCACTAGCATGATCAGTCAGACAACAATCCATGACAACAATCCAAACATTTCCATGTGTGCTCAACTAAAAGCTATTGGCTCTCATGGAAAGGGTTAAATGGCAAGGTCTGCAAACCAATTTTGCAATTTGTACACATCATATTTTCATACTAAGTGAGCAGGCACACAAGAAATTACCACAGCAGACCAATACATCCAATAAAAGATGGATGCAAAGTGCCTTTGTGAAAATTAAGTAGGTTGCAGCGATTCAACTGGCTGAATATTTCACATTTCCGTATTGGAAGATGATGTATCTGGTCTATAACTTCTGTAACCGGTCTTGCAGGAAAATTCTTTTTACAAAGAAAAAGATAAAATGGCCTGTCTACAATAAGTCTGCATTGATTTGGGCTTTAAAAAACAAAGGAACCTTCCAAGGAGAGACTGGGCTGGGAGCAGCAGCAGTAATTGGTTCCATTCAGATCATGGATGGTTTCATAGGCTTTGGGCTTTAGGGAACTCAGTCAAATATCTGCCATTGAAGCATTCAACTATTCAAACAGAGCCCTTCATTGTTATTCAGGATGCAAAAATCTCATTTGCAATTTCAGCTTTGAAAATGGTTTTAAAAGTACCTGAGGGAAGAAAGAATGGGAGGGAAGCAGAGAGGAAGTGAAGAGAAAGCATGGTGAGAGAGGAAGTTCTCAAGTCAGAAGACCTGGGGAGAAAAATAATAAAAAAATGAACATGCATGAAAGCAGAATCTAAATGACTGATCAGCCCAGTTTCTGGAAGAGATGATACCTCGGCGCAGTCATCCCCCAATTTCTAAATCACTCTCTGTCTCCTCATTATTGACCTCTTTCCCTGACTAGTCTTCTTGACTATGTTCTTTCAGCATAGTTATTTGAAAGAAAAATATTGGTTATTAGTTTGTAGACTAGGTAAAGATAACTGCTAGGGGCTATCAACTAAGTAAACTAACTTCAGTTGTGAATTTAGTTATGATTTTCATTTTAATAAGATTTAACAATGTTTTCAGTTCTTCTGAGAAAGGAGTTGTAGTCCCAGTTAGCTTAAAAACAAAACTAAAGCAGAGGCATACCACCCTGAGATAATAACAGTAAAGAAATAAAACCTGAAACGTTTCAGAAAGGAATTATTCTTTCCCCCCTTTTAATGAAAACGGGCAAAGAGGCGTCGTGCAAAGGACCTGTGAATATTTGGTTGAAATAAATACCAGTCTAAAGCATTCAGTTCTCAATCTTCTGAATCAAATATTTTTAGTCTTCTTTCTGATTCAAATCTATTTTAAAGCTGAAGATGACAAGTTTGAACAACTCTTCCTCAAATTGTCACGTAAACTAAATCTTTGTCATGGTACTCATAATGAAGGAAGATCAACTCAGAGTGATAAAGGGACCAGGGGTTAAGAAGGGAAGAGGAGCAGAAGCGGGAAAGCTTTTCAGGAGTTCCCATCAGTCTGGAAACAGGAGGATCAAAAGCCTTGTGAGAACAGGTTTTCCTCACAAGACTTCATGCCCGATTTGATACTGGAAAGATTCAGATAAATGTTGAATGCTTGTCAAAACCAATCGCTAAACCTTCTGATATTCACTGGCTACCAAGCTTAATGCTTATATCTATAAGCTCACAGTCAGCCATTTTTAGCAGAACAAGCTGCAAAAATTAAATATTTTCCATGAGACACATAAGAATTTAAAAGCAATTTCTAGTTCTGTAAGTACCATTATGAAGATATGAGTTGAAATGCTCTGTTTATTACTATGAAGCTGGGAATACTCAAGATGGACAAAGAAAACGTAAATATCTGCATGCAATTACTTGTAAAAACACCTATACTACTGACACCTATCCAGTCCACCCCTAAAATACAAGGGAATAAGTACAATTTGCTTCCTATACTTCATCCGAAGCCATTCACTGCTCTAAGCTGATAACGTGCAAGAATATTGTTATCTGGCAAAAAACGTGCTCTCTCGCATGACCTGTCCTTACAGTGTACACACAATTAACCATTCAGTCTTGATATGCTCATGAATTAAAGCAGTGGCTTTCAAAACAGTGTAGATGGCTTAATACACACCAAGCTTGAAAGCACGAAATGGAGTTTTTTGCTTTGTTTTTTGCCTCCCCCTGCCTGAAGTTACTTTTTTCTTCTGCGGCTTGTTTCTGGGGTTTCAGTAATACCTGTATGACATGAATGAGCAAGCTTACCCCATCAAGTCGTTCTGTGAGCACAGAACAAGTAGAGAAAATAATTTCCTCTGGATATTTGGTCAGAAGACTGAAGACCTAAGGGGATTCTCAGCTGTCTATTACTTTTTCCAATGCCTTCGAGAACTTGGAATGGGGTTAGTCTCTCTCTGCTCTGCCCAAGTGAATGTTTATACACTTTACACACGTAAACACAATGACTTAACTATATTCTACTTACACCCACCTAACAAATTGATTGAAACTGGCCATTAGGTTCAAAAGTTATTAGAGAGAAGGAGGAGAGAATCTGACATTTCTTAGAAAACCATGCTAGAGTAAGGCATGGAAAAATCCAGTCTGTGGGAAGGATTTGAAAACCCTGTGTATGATTCATGTTTTCTTGAGAGAATACCAGATTTTTCTATTTTAAACAACATCATCAAAACATAGGGCAGTGATATTTTCTTCTTTTTTTTTTCAGTGCTGTAGACTTCTTTTTGCATTGCACCTTGCAAACAAGCAGAAAAGGTAATATTCTTGGCTCTTTAGAGAACTGACAGTCAACTAAAGGAAAAATATTCACTTTCGGAGGAGAGAAGCCAGGAGAAATATTTTTTTTAATTTTCACATCTTCATACAGACTAGTTTGTTCCTACCATAGAAAAGATTGGGGGGAGCATGTAAAATAGATACAGATGAAGGCTAGGAACAGCACACAACATATCAGACAGCTGTCTTGGGTGAAAATCTGAGCTCGCAGAAGGGCAGAAAGGCTTCTCTTGGTGCTAATTGGTTCTCATAAGAGAAAGTGGCACAACATGACATTACAAGCATTATGGTACTGAAGATATCCATTTAAAAGTCTCCAAAATACAGACGAACTAAACCCCTTTGTGTGTCTGATGTATGTATAAAGACAAGACATTAAAGACCACAGCATTAAATGATTTTAATGCCAAGATATGATTGAATGAATTACATGTATTGAAATCATAGGCATAGCTATGCCACACAGTACATATCATAATGTTGTAGCATGAAAAGGCTGAGTCAAGAGTACTATTTCATTTCTCAATCTAATTTTCCATTATTTGGATTAGGAGTCAGAGCCCTTTAACAAGAGATCTAGGACTGCTCTGGGTTTGGATACAGACATGTATATATACACATAGCTGCTGCTTATTAAAAAGAAGTGGTGGGGAAAAAAGGAAATTTGAAGGAACGTTGCAGCTTCAAGAAGGCTTTTTGTGAAAAATGAATGATGGTTTCAAAGCTCTGCAGACCTCTCTTTAATAATTGTTACAGTGCAATCCATTAAGTACTGTAATTATGTGGGAAGAAGGTTATCCCTGGTCCTGAGCCAAATTTTGTTCTCTATTACCTGCCCAGGATGCCAGTGGCTTACACAGAATAGCAACCACATAAACAAAAGAAGAATTGAACTATCGGGAGCCAATACCCGCCGACAAGAGTCAATACGCAGAAGGCACCAGGAAGAGCAGAGCTTGCCATGCCTCAGACAATGCACAACGTCCTCTGTGTTCTCGTCTTCCGCATGTGGCTCCCACCTGCTTCCAAGCAAGAGGCACTATCTCTTCTTGAAGACTGCTAGAAGCACATGTGAACATGGCTCTTCCCAACCCTGGTGCAAAGGAGGGGGCCCAGGGGTAGCAGCAGAACTGCAGAGCAGCGGTGGAGCAAGGAGGCAGGGTTGCCAAGCAACAGCCTACCGTTGGGGGGGGGAGGGTGTTAAAACGGGGAAAGGAAACAGATATAAATTGCATTTGCTCATGTGGGGCAATGGTAGCCCATCCATCTGCTTTTCTTCCTGCTTCCATTGAGTTACGGCTGTGGATTTTGTGAGAAGATTTGGCCACAAGCGTTTCTTGCGTCATGAGCTCCAGTCAGCTCCTCAAGGAGGTTGCAACCGTAAGGAATACTTTCTTTGCCAACTTGTTGTCATGGATAATACAGCAAGAACAGCATCAGGCTGTCGTAGGTTCCCCAGACAGCATGCCCCAAGACTCAGAAATAAAAAGTAAAACCAGACCTTCCTTATTCACACATCTGCATCAGTGATGTTCCTTCTGGTACACATCGTTTGCCTTAGTGAGAAACAAGCACAATGTACAGGAGACTTTTTACTTCATACCATATAGACTTACTATGTGACAAGTGGAGCCTTTGTATTATTTCCATATGACGGTCCTGCTTCTATTCTGTGAGGCCATAAACATTTGATGGCTTGGGATGGCATCAGAGGAGGAGACCTTCACAAAAGCTTTAGGCAAGAGGTCTTCTGGTGAAGAGAGACCAATTACGAGAGAGGACAGAATATACAAAAATAAAAACTCCTGACAGCTCATGGGGCCGAACCACACATACTGAAAAAACTTTAATGGAGGCTAAACTTGGGGATCCCAAGCCCCTCTCTGCAAGGACAATCTACCACTAGGCCAGCTCCTCATGGCCACGCACAACGCTACAGCTCTTACCAAATCTGTCAACTGGTTCCAGATGCAAAGCCTTGCAGTGCTCTACCTCTTCCCTTGTGCAACTGGATGTTTTCAGGTATAGTCACAAAATTATTTGTGATCCTCCTCTTCTGCAAATCCTTTCTTGCCTGTCCACACTTTATACACATTATCACAGATCACCAAGGAACCGTGTGCTTACACACCACTATACATATAATTTTGACGTCATAATGCATTTTCTGTAACCTATCATTGTTCACGTTTACAGACAAAGGAAACAGAAAACTATGAAGGAAGCTGCATTTGCATTTACTTTTGAGTACAGAATATAAATTTTACTAACGTAATTTGTTCACAGATAAGACATTCTTCATGCCTTTCAAGTCATGAAGTCATCCAGAGAAACACAAAAGGTTATAAAGCAGACACCTCTCTCTCTCAGCCAGGTATCTAGGTCCCCTTTAATAGTCAAAACAGAGCAGTAAGCACATTTAAGAGATGATTTCTCCCATCTTAAAGTGGTTGTCCAAAGTAGAAAAGAAATTGCACCCTGGAAGTCCCTGTTCCTCTCTCTCCATTTATTATGTGGAGAAGCTACAGTGACTCGCACCATAAACACTTTAAATTAAGCGAGATGAGCAATGTCCGTAGCAGCCAACTGTTGCTGAGTTTTTAAATAGCAGCAAGCCCACGGGCAGGATTTGAAAGCAGCTAATGGAGATCTTGTCTTTTGGGGAGTAAATTCTTATACAAGAGCAGAAGAGTACTTGACTGTAAGTCTGGAAAACAAGTGGAAATTGATATACTGGTTAGAGATGGAAAATGACTCCAGGCACTTCATGGGAGAAGTTTGGTAGCGCAGTGCTATGAAGAACTTCAGCAATAGAGGAGAGTAACATGGGACAGAGAAGCAATGAAATATCCTGTCCAGTAAAGGATTTCACAGTAAAATGAAAGGCTGGGTAAATATGAGTGATAGTAGTACGTTGGACTGGTATCAAAGGACAAAAATCACAATTGTCATGTCATCACTGGTGACAACACATCTGGAGTACTGTGTACCAGTTCTGGGCTCCTCAGTCCGAAAAAGACACTGACATACTGGAGTGAGTCTAGTGAAGGACCACAAAGATGGTTAAGGGAGTGGAGAATCTGATGCATGAGGAAAGGCTGGGAGAGCTGGGACTATTTAGATTGGAGAAGAGAAGGCTTGGGGGGATCTTAACAATGCTTTAAAATATGGGATGGTGTAAAGAAGATGTAGCCTGACTCTTCTTAGTGGTATCCAGTGAAGAGACAAAAGGCAATAGAAGAAAGCTCAATTTAAACATAAGATGGAGACTCCACAAACTGTGGGAAACCTGTGGTCTAACACTGGCACAGGTTTCCCACAGAGTTTGTGGGGGTCTCCACCCTTGGAAGTATTCGAAACCTGACAGGACACAGTTCTGAGCAACCCACTGTAGTAATTAACTCTGTTTTGGGCAGCGGGGTTGGTCTAGATGTCCCAAGGTCAACCCCATGAATTTTGTGGTAAAATCACCAACTTCATTCTTCACGTAGAAGCTGACCTGGGTCCAATGCAGACTGGTGCTGTAGTACTTCTTGTTCATTTTCCTTGGGGGTTGTTTTGTGGTTTGTTTGGTTTTTGATATTATTTTTTAAGTACAGCCACCTGTCAAAAGTGGTCTCTTCACCACCACCACTTATTTTTAGATACTGGTCGCTCATTTAAAAAGCCTACATTTACTGACAGTTACCACAGTTGGGTTTTCTTTGAGTTTAGGTGCTTATAAAGTGACTGCTACTAAGTAAACAGCAAAAATATCATCTTTGCAAGAGACGAAACGGGCAAGTAAAAAGACTTTGCCTGCCTTACCTGGAAAAGGCTCCAGCTCAGTGCAGCGGGAAGTACACTGAAAATACATTTTCTCCACTACTCTGGAATAGCTCTTCCAAAACTATAGACAAAAAAATCCCCATATGCCACCCCACACCTCAAGATACAGATGTGGCATGCAGGCCATGGTCATACGGCAGAGAGGACTTTGGCGTTTGACACAAGGCACAGAATGCCAATGTTTGTCTCCAGAGCAAATAGGGATGCCCATTTTATATATCCTGTTTTATACACTGTTACCATATCCTTGCTGATTCACCTCTTCCTTAAGTACACTATTTCCCATCTCCCCACCTTATATTCCTCTCACACAGAATTCCTTCCTGCTTCTGTCACTTTGGTCATACATATCTGGATCCTGTCTGTTTCTGCTATCTCTTTCTTTGAAATGATATGAACAGAACACAATGGGCTTTAAACATTTTTAGCTGAACGTTAAGCTAGAAGTCTTAAAAAAGTTACACCTGTCTCGCAAACCATCTCCTGCCTTTCTTACACAGTAATGCGGAGAGAATAACTTCTTACTATTTTGGTCCCCCTTCCTTTTACCCAAGATATGGATATAAAAAAGATATGCTTAATTGGCTACAAGTCAATAAATGGATCGAGAAGATTTTCTACCAAAAAAAAGCTTATTTTAAAAAACTACTCAAAGAAAATGCTAGATGCTGAGGCAAAAAAATATTCCTCAGGGGCAAGGTATGCATCAATACTCCATATGATAAGATAGAAAACAAGTACTTGATTTCACTTGACTGGATAGTATATTGTTTTCCTGATCTGCTAGTCCTCATTTCAGTTACTGTTGCAAAGGTATTTCAAAGCTGATTCACTGAATTTCACTAACTTTCATATTTATTTATAAGTTTATGGCTGATCAAAAAGTTAATTCACAAAATATCTCCTTTTTGGAAAAAGTTGAATTCAGTATATTTGAAGTATTCTGCTGTATCATTTTAAAATTTCAATACAGTTTCTTCACTAGCATATTCAAATTACATTAACCAAAAAATTGTTTGAGAATAAGACGATCATAACAATCTGAATTTTTTTTCCCCATATGAAGTTTGGGTTTACTGTCAGTTTAGAATCGAACAAAATTATAGCATGTTATAGCATGTTAGCATTTGTCATTTAATTCAAATTCTGTTTTTCAAACAGTTTTATTTCACATGCCAAGCCCTTCACCTTGTGCTGTAAGGACAGGTTTCCTAAGTTTTCATTTAGTTTTTCTAAGACAAAAAGGAGCCTGGTGATCTCACTTTAAACCCTAACAGACAATTACTGTAGACCACGGCGCACAGAAATCTCTGCACTCAGAGTTTTCAAAAGTGATCAGCAGCTGTTTCAGGTCATGACTGATGGGAGTTGGCAAAGCTTTGTGGGAAAATGGCAAAATGCCTACATGTATACGTCCAGCTGAAGTGTTATAGACTTTTCACATAAATAATAATCAGATTCCCACAAACAAGCTTTACAAGACAGGGAGGGAGGGTAAGGGATATCTCATTTGTCTTCAATAGTTAATATTAAAAGATGAATTCTCAAGAAGTCAATATTTCTTAATCATGCAACAGAGTTTTCCTCCATGCTTTGGAAGTCTGCCCCAATAATTTCTTTGTACCCAATATACTTCTACGAGTGCTATAAATATTTTTTAAACCTTTTTCTAAATTCAGTTTCCTGGAAGATATATTTGTATAAGGATTAATAGGAAAGCATTAGATAGAACACACCAGAACTAATACATACAGCTACCACATATAACCTTTTAAACACATAGGAGAGCACAACATAAGACCTTCCAAATACCAAATATATTAGTTTTCTTTGCTATGCAGGGTGATAAATGACACAGAGTTAGCTATTTCTTCTGTTTCATCAAGAAGAACACGTTCTTTTGCCAAATCGGGGGGGGGAAGGGGGGGGAGAGGGAAGCAAGGCAAGGAAGCGTCCTTAGTGCCAACCCCCCGCGAAGGTTATTCTGATGTTTGTAGAAATATCGGTAAGTTACGGGCTGTCACTTTGCTAGGTAAGCTAGTTTAAATGATTACAGAGCAATTTCGCCCTTCTCCTCCTCCTCCTCCTCACGGCTGCCGACCGCCGGCGCGACGCGTCCAACCCGACAGGCGCAACCGCGACCCCGCTCCCCTTCCCAAGGAGGGGAAAGGGGACGGAGCCCCCGGGCGCTCACCATGGGAGATGCTGTGGAGCAAGGCGACGGCCAACATCCACATGCCCCCGCCGCTCCCCCGCTCGCCGCTCCGGGCTCGCCCTCGCCCGCCGCGCCCACGGCCGGGCCGGAGCTGCCAGGCAGCGCGCAGCGGGTCCGGCCGCCGCCGCCTCCCGCCCTCCCTCGGCTGCCGGCGGTGGCCGCTCGGTGGGAGCCTGCGGGGCCGCTCGTCCGCCCAGCGAGCGCTCAGCCCCGCCTGCAGCCCCGCGGCTCCGCCGACACTCGCCGCCCGGCTCTCGGGCGGGGGAAGAGGCAGCCGGCGGCGGGGGCGGGAGGCGGGTGCGCGGCGGCGGCGCCCAGGTGCGTCCTCGGCTCGGGGAGGCGCCCGCAGGTCGGCGGGGGCAGGGCCACAGGTGACAAAATCCTCCGGCGCAAGCACAGGAGCATCCCCCCCGGCGGCCAGCCCCGAGCCGCCGCCAGCCGCGGCTCCTCACACACCTCCCTGCGGCCCGGCGGCGGGCGGGAGGGCGGGCGGGCACATCTTCCCTCTCCTGCCGCTCGGATGGCAGCGATCCCGCTGCCCACCTCCCCTGCCTCCCGGCGCGGCGGAAGGCAGCCTCGACCCCAGCCCTCCGCAGCCCCGGAGCACCGCCGAGTCTCCGCGGTGGGAGAGGAAGCGAGAGCGAAAGAAAAAAAAAAAATAATTGCAACCTGGTTTAGGGTAATATGTAACTGTGTGTGCACAGAGAGCGATCAGCGCATTCTAGATGGCACTCTGGAGGGACCCGCGGGACAATGTATTAGATTGGATTATATGTCGGACAGTGTTTGCTTGTTTTTAAGGATGTTTGATCCGTCATGCAAAATCGTATTTTTGAAAGAAGCATCCTGACTATTGACCTTTCTTACTTGCAATGTTCTTGCTGAGTTGTAAATCTTTCGGTGAATGGAGTACCTTGATTTCCAACTTACACGTGAGTCAATGACAGGGTGTGTTAGAGCTCTACAGAATGTAAGATTTTCTCGTGACCCATGACAGCGCTTTGGCTTGAGATCTAGACCCCAGATCCCAGACCCAGATCCTACAGATATTTAGCTCATTGTCTGCATGGGAAAAGTGAAACATCTTCTCTTTAGGTGCTCACACAGCTGAGAGGCAGGTCAAGGTAAAGGGATTTTAAAGGTGATTTTCCCTCAAAGGGAACTGTAGTCACACAGCAGCAAAGCAGAAACAGGCCTTTAAGGTGGACTCAAAGGTAAAATATGGATAGGTCTTGGGAACATCATGGTACGCAGAAGAGGCTGTATGAAAGAATACCTGAAGCAGTTATATATATATATATATATATATATATCTGAACAAGGGACTGTGATAAAAGCATAGAACTCATCAATAAAGCAACAGCAACAATAGAGGTGGATGATGCAGCACTTGAAACAATGAATAAGATAACACAGTAGATGCAAAGTTCCTGAAGCTTTTAAAATATGGAATTAGTTATTGTTTTAACTTTTAGACAGGCAAGGAAAATTATCTTCTGGGATATATTTTGCAAGAAAATGCATCACTACATGTATACTTGGATGGCCAGAGAGTAAGGTCTTGCAGTGGTAGAAATATCTGCAGTGGAGAACAGGACACATGATGTGGTTATGGGGAAAAGAATGGCAGATCATGCTTATGCTGAGCAAAAAGCAGCAATTTCCGGATATATAAGGTGCAAAAGAGAGACTTGTCAAAAGCAAACTCCAAAGTGTGGCTTGGAGTAGCTGTAAGGATGGAAATGTTACTGGCAGTGACAGTGAAAGGGCAGGGAAATTAGAGACAACTGAAAAGATGGGTAGGGTCTTGGTGTCAATATGATTAGCTTCTCAAAAGATACTTAAAGACATAGGTAAATGATTTATATATATAGTCTCAATACATATCATGGGCATATCTGGCAGAATTTGGGTAGCAGGGAGCTGCAGGGTGCCCTGTGTGGGAGGAGGCCAGGGAATGCCCCGTGCTGATGGCAGCGGGGTCCAGCCAGCTCAGAAATGGGCAGCACTGACCCGTGATGCACCAGTACTGCAGCCAGACAGAGCAGCTTACAGTCCCCTCTCTTCAGGCAGGTTTAAGAAAGGGTGACAACAGCTGCGGCAGGACACACAAAGAAAAGGAGATACAGGATGCACAAAAGGAGACACCAGAGGAGGTATGCCTCTGAGGAGGCTGTGGCCAGTGGATAACTCACACCAAGGCAGGGGACACCCCCAAGGGGACTGCAGCCCATGGAGGATTTCATGCCAGAGCAAAGGAAATGAGTAAGAAGGAAGGAGCCATGAAAGAAAAGAGTAAGAAACAAGGGGTGTCAAAAAACCCTCCTACAGACTAACCCCAGCATCCTGCGCTGCTCATTGCATCGCTAAAGGGACTGAGTGTAACCCGCCACAACGCAAGGGGAGGGGAGACTAGGAAGGAGGGAGGAGAGGTGTCTGGACTGAACTTGAGCCTTGGGAAGAGGAGGAAAGGTGTTTCCCATAGTGTTTGTTTAATTAATTGTCTTCTTTGTTCCTCAATACCCAAATTAGTTATTAAAAGTTTATTTTCATTGGCGATAAATTAAATTAGGTGGAATTCCTTGAGTCAAGTCTTCCTCTGACAATATATTGGTAGCCCTGCAAGCAAATGTAAAGCCTCATAATACCTGCTAAAGAACTGTTGGGAAAAGAAGAAAAGGAAAAGAAAAAATAATCAATTTTCAAATTAAGGCAGACTGCAAAAACACTGAATTAATTATTCGTAAGTTTCTAAACATGGACTTCGCTTTCTCTTGCTCCTTACATAAAATAAATACAGAAAAATGTCAGCAAGCCTTCTGTAGAACAATACTGTTTTCTTTATTATAGGATGGACTGCGGGAATCTTGTATTCAGAAACATTTTCTTTGATAGTTTACACATATTTTCCTCAAAAAGACATAATGATCATTGTGAGACAAATATTCTGCTGTTGATTTGAAATGATCAAAATCCCTTGTTAAACCAGTAAAGGGAAAAAAAATTCTCAGATGGTTTCATTGTTGGTTCTTATATTAAATAATTTTGATGTTGATTTCCTTACTGTATAACTTGAAAGTTCTTCTGCAAATGCTTTCATGCAGACAAGTAGTGAATGCCTAGGAATGTAGCTGAATGCTAAAGCATGATGATTCTGCACAGGTTTTGGGCTTTTTTTTTAATGAGGAGAGGATCCTTCTAAGTTCTCACTGCCTTCATGCCCGCCATTTTTCTTGGGAGAGACTTCCCTTGGAAGTGGACCTTGCTGATGCACAGTCTGACCCTGCAATAAGCATTCTTGAAAACTTCACGCTGATTGAGTAACATCTGAATATGTGAATCCAGTTGCAGAGGCAGTGCTTTGGGCTTCCTCAGGGTGGATAGACAATAGTCATACCTCTGTTATGAAGAAATGGGATCCAGACTCTTCCTCATGACTTACCTTAGCTATTTCTATTGCCTTCTCAGAACTTTTCTCAACTCTTGACAACTTTTTGTGCATTTATCTTCCACAGCATCCCTGTGAATTTGGAGTGCGTTGTTGTTCCTATATCAAAGAACTGAAGCATAGGAAAGCCAAGGGCTAATCCACTAAGGGATTCAGGCATTGAAATACTCAGTATTGCAAAAGCCCAATTTTAAGTGGGCTCATACGTATTGGAACTCAAAACCTTGTGTAGAACCCAGTATCCTGGTACCTCATATAGAAGAATTAGGTAACGCAGAATGAGATTCAAGGAAAACAGATGGAGAGGCACATCAACTGATGGGAAACACCTAAAAGAGAGGTGCCCTAACATTCACTGGGCAGTGCAGTGGCTCAGAGGTGCTTAGTGGTTGAGTGCTGACACCACATCAGTCCTCTCTCAAGGAGAAGCAGAAAATGAGACAATTGACTTCTTCACTTGGTCTACCCAACAGAG
The DNA here is from genome assembly GCF_963924245.1 of Chroicocephalus ridibundus. Lineage (NCBI taxonomy): Eukaryota > Metazoa > Chordata > Aves > Charadriiformes > Laridae > Chroicocephalus > Chroicocephalus ridibundus. Next base: position 100,184,851 of record NC_086284.1, on the reverse strand, counting down.
AGAGCGAGCTGGTTTCAAGTTATTCTCTGACAAATACTAAAGAAAAGGTTGACCCTAGTTACCCTGTCTTCTTTGTGGTGGTTCACTTGCCTTGGAGACTTACACCATCCTCCTATTTTTTTCTAAAGTAGTACTTTTCCATACTTTCTTCACACAGCAAGAGCAAGTCATAAAAAGATGTCATACAATGCCATAGTAACCTCCACTTCTCTGAAGCAAAAGAGTTGGAGTCCTTCTCCAAAGCAAGCAGGGATGCACTAGAACATGGCTCTCACACTTTCAAAGCTAGTGCTCTCAGTAGTTGAGTATGGGGTGACAAATGGAGACAAAAGAAAGGACACTTCCTCTACTCCATTTCCATACTTCTGTTGGCAGAAGTGCAACAGGCTAGCATGTGCTGGGGAGCAAGTCAGGGTTTCCATATCTCCAGCACCCTCAAGACATGGGCATCTTCATGGATGCTATGGGGAAAAAGAAGCAAGGAGGTGACTGTAGGCATATCTAGTCCTACAGTGATACTCTGCTGCTGAAATTTTTTTTGCACAAAAACATAGAGCAAGACATATAGTAACCTGAGAATTTATAGACTTTTCTGTTCCCTGTGATTTTCTAAACATAATTTTCAATTTCTAATTAATGAAAACTTTCTCGTAGCTTGTTCTCAAGTCCTTCTGTCGTCTGCCTAACACTTTCTTTTTTTTCTGAAAGTATCCAAGTCATTACAAATGCAAGTACAACTATATATATCTCTCTAATACTATATATATTGTTATGGAGATAGTTCTAAGAGATAACATTATGAAGGATCTTATGAAAGATCTTATCTTCATGTGAAAGCTATTTTAATACCGTACCAAAGGTAACTGGGGATCAGTTTTGCCCTCTGTAATTACCTAAAATTACCTCAACCTTCTCTTCAGGCTGGATGAAGAACATGCGCTGCTGTTCTCTCAGGTATTCTTGGTTCTAAATCTACACATGTTAAAAGAATTAAATGTGAGGAGCAGGGAGGAGGGGAAGAAAGAAGACCATAGAGAAGGAAAGATAGACCATTCCCAGCTAACTCCTCCTAGCATCTGTATGTACTGCAACACGTTTTAGTTGTCTACTTACAGTTATTCCCCAGGACCCTTTCCCACAGAGATTTATGCCGTAATCCCTAAATTAAAGTCCTCCTCAGAGGGACAGGAACACCTGAAGCCTGTAGCCAGCTGGAACAAAAGCTAATTCAGTAAGTGAACAAGGCCTTTTCCCATCCCCAAACGAGCATATTTTCAGTGACCATGTCCATGCTCATGCTCAAGGTTGTCATCATTCCCCCTCTCCCTAGAGCATCTGGGTCTGGTTAAATGTGCCTGAGCATGTGACAGGTTATGCCAGGGTCTCTCCTCACATCCAGGCCAGCTGAAGCGCCAAACAGTCTCATGTTGAGCCCACCGTCCCACATTAGGGAAAGAAAATGATTGCACAGATGATAAAAACAGTCTTGTCAACAGCTTCTAACTAAACATGCAGAAGGAGCAAGTGTAATTTTAGAAAGACCTGAGTTATAGACCTGAACAGCAAGTGGCAGGTGCACACTCTCAATCAGGGATGCTGATATATTTTCTGCCAAACCTTCCAGTTGTTTTCCTCAGTCTTCATCAGACAGAGGATCAGCAAGCTGGCATTTATCCAAGCCCCAGTCTCACTTAGACTCCAACCAAATTGCACATTCTAAGTATCAGAGTTGGATTAGAACATCAAAGCTAGGTGTTGTTAGTAAGCTTATGGTAGCACAACCCGTGATTATTTTTTTTTTTAACTCACCACCTCAGCTGCTGTAGCTGCATATTAAACATACAGGGTGGGGACATCACTTCAGACCTGTGAATTCTCATTGGGCAAAGCCTCAGGACAGGTGAGGAACTGCATAGTATCATTCCCTGTGATGCCATGAAGCAGTAATGTGATCTTTGCTACCACTTTCAAAAAAATAATAATATTAAAAAAAAAGGCTGTATCAGCTATACCAAGCAGGGCCAAGAAGTCTAAAAAAACCCCAAAGCCAAACAAAAATCCCCCACTCTCATCTCTACCTGACCACTGCTGATATATAAAGCTCGGTTTCAGGCTTTACCCAAGCCTGAAACAGAATGACCAGTGTCTTCATAGTGCTATCACTGACGTGGAAAGGTTATCTATCTCATACCAGGCAGCATTAGGTGTTTTGTCACAAGGAGCTGCTGCTGAGGTGCCATTACTGCTATAAATTAAAGTGCAGAGTTGACTTTCTGAGAATGCCTCAGGTCCACTTCACTTTATCATCTCAGAGAACTCCTCAGGTTTTTTGAGCTGTGTTTTACCACAGCACATCTGTGGAAAAGAGAAAGAAAGACTCAAAAATAGAGTGAGACATTTTGGACAGAAGACAGCTTCTTGAGCAGATGTTTAAATAAATGTTTCCTAAAAAAGGCAGGCCTCAGTCTCCTGAAATAAAACACTATCTGTATAAACTAAGAGCAGATCTAGAGCGTTTTATAGACATTCTCAGCAACTAGAAACAGTAGGTGGTACCGATAAGGAAACAGCATGATTGAACTTCTAATTTCCTTTGACATGGCAATAACCTCAAATAAATCTGCTTTCTCTTCAAAGAGGTAAAGCTCAAGACAGTATTGCACGTGGGGAGCCCTTCATCGGGGTCAGTTTTTAATGTTCTGGTTTCATCTTGAAAAAATCAGCATGTGAACTGAACAACAGCTCAGTAATAAATTGTTGGTGGATCAGTGACTGATTCTTGACTGAGGTCTACTTTTATTAACTTTACCTTTCTACAGTGATGCTGTTAGCGTACAAAGTTTTTCAGGAGAATATAAAAGATTTTGGATTAGTCAAGAGAATACATTTCTCCAGGGACAAATTGCTTTTGGGTTTTTATTTTGGCTCCATCTGCCCTTGCTGTCCTGGTAGTGCCTTATAGCTAAGAGGGCTGTGAGCAGGCCAGCTCACTTTCTCTTGGTCAGGTGGCTTCAGAAGTAGTCAACTATTCAGTAATCAGGCACCTCAAACTGATTAGCAAATAGCCAAAGTGTTCAACACCAGAAATGCACACATATACACACACAAACCATGAAAGAATACAATGCCATGGGTCAACAGCAGATGAATACTCTTTTTAGTTGACTGGCCAAAATATTGCCGGCAGGACGCCAGTCGGAACGATAGCTGGCTTATAATGGCTATTACCTGACCACTTCATAATGTTTTATTGTGCCTGAACATGCCCAGGCAGGAAAGTACCTGCTGGCATGTCTTTACCATCTGTCACCCCATGATGGATGTGAGGGACCTTGCCTCTTATTTGGTTCCAGTAGGGTAACTGATACTTTAATTTCAGCCACTGTGTATCCCATGGAGAAATGTTTGAGCACCTAAAGCCTATCACAATGCCATTTACTAACAGGGGAAAGGGATCTAATTTCCAAATAAAACCACTGGAGTGAGTAGCATGGGACCAAACCCCTAGGAGAGGATGGAACTAGTAGCCCTCAGGCACACTTTTCACGTCTCTTTACCTCAGTGACTCCACTTGAAGAGCTGAAGGAGAAAAATGTTTCATTCTTTGCAAAGCAGTGGAGCTCTCCTGATAGAAGGCCATGGGGATCTGGGACATGGCACAGGCTGGCACACACTGAAGAGAAGAATGAGGGAAGGAAGCCTGCTGAGATCAGGTAGTTGCTCAGGCAGGCAAGGATTGCTAATGAGTGTGCCGAGAATGTGCTTGTCTTTCAGTTTTGTATGAACTCAAGAAAAGGTTTCTCAGGGTAATTTATATCCTTCAGTTCTGAGAAGCAATGAAGATGAATGCTTTGATCAATAACTCTGGAATTTTATAAAATAACATAAAACGTAAAGCACAAAATACAGCAATTCCATGAAGGTTCACCCCAGAACATGGGAGCTGCTCCTCAAGAAGTATCAATGCAGACTTTGCCATGTTGTCCTCTAAGTACTGTGTGAATTTCTTTGACTCGACCTAATCTTGAGGTGAAAACAAAGCAACAAGCAGATACATGCATGACACAAACTTGTAATACACATACAACAAGAATTAACAGCACTTAACAGATACTAGTCATGTCAAAACAGCACTGATTCCAACAACAGGCATGGCCACAAGGATGGAGACTCAGAGTCTCCTGTTGTGCAGGAGCACAGGTATAAACTACAGAATTGGAAGTTTTAGCCTGTGACACATGCACAAAAAATGGCTATTAAGTAATTACATAAAAGAAGTGGGTTTAGTTATCTCAGCTGATGCAGTTTCTTGGCTGCAAGAGGGCCATGATTTTTTAATATTATTTGTTTTACTGGCCTCCTCAGTAAAGAAACGATGGAAGGTCCTTTTCCCAATCTAATTAGGCAAAACTAGGTCTTTATATCTGCTGGTTTTGCACGGCTCAGATTTCTAGGTGTCCTGTTAAGACCCCCAGTAGAAATATTGTTTTAAAGCATCATCCAAGACTGAAATTTACCTCAGCAATAACATCCATGGGGAGGGACAGCTATTTCTTTTTTCTGCTGCCTGACTGGAGCAAAAAAGATTATTAACCCTCATGGAATTACTGATTTACCAACACTGCCACTGCAGTGTGCATTCATTGCTCCAGGTAGAAAGTAATACCTTAAAAATGTATTGGTTAATAAATCAAAATCAGATTTTAATATTAATCACCCCTTTGAAACTGATTCTCACCAAATACCACAGTTAGTGGCTGCTTTGCTAACATGTTAATGGGTCATTAACTAAAACCGTCATTAACTGCTGCTGTTACAGTTTCCATAAGGATTTATTAAGGCAACTTCATGTATTATTAAAAAGAAAGTTCATGGTTCTAATGTTCTGAAACTTTGCCTCCCTCAGGCTTCCACTGATATTGCTTCAAAGGTAGAAACATTTGCTGAATGCATAATTGTGTCACTCAGTTCAGTTCCATTCTTTAGAATAATATTTCTTGCTCTTAAAATTCGCTTTTCCCATGCTCTCCCTTCTCAAGGAGAAAGTGACTGTGTATAATGTGAATGTGTGAAAGTATTCTTCTTTTTTAAAGAATAGCTTTTTTAGTTTTCATAGCTACTCCAGCAAAAGGAGGTGGGCCTGGTATATCAAAAAAGAAGAACAACTTAAAAAGTTGGGTCTGTCACTATGATTAAAACTGCTAAGAGGAAATTATTGCTCACACAATACTTTACTAAACCATGAAACTCACTGCCACTAGAAGTCACTAGGGCCAAGACTGTATCAAGGTTGACCATAGAGTTCAAACTTTATACAGAACTAAGGAATCCTAAGCCTTGTACTCCCATAATTGAAGATAGTCTTAAACTCTAGAATGTGAGGCTTAGAATTGCCTTAATGACTTCCTGTGGTAATTAATTCCACAGTCTAAATAAAATCTGTGATTATTAGAAGTCAGAGTGACATACTTAGGATGAAAGTTTTGTATTTGCATGTTATATGCTTCTTCCAATGGACCATGGGTGAAACTAAAGCCGATCCAGTATGAGAAGGCTGACACTCCCTTACACTCCTATAATTTCCTGACATCATCTCTCTTTTTTTTTTTTTTTTTTTTTTGTGGAGAGATATCAGAAAACAAGAGTTTCACACTTACAGCTCATCACATTCCTAGCGTTCTACCAAAGATTTAAAATATGCCACACTGACAGTTTCCATGAGGTGACATTAAGGGGAAAAAACCATTTTCCCTCCAGCCCATAAAATCTGACACAGGCCCACAATCAGCTCTGTGCTACCCTGCTCCATGTCCTCGCGCACAACCACTTTGACTTGAACAGGCTCCTGCTAAAACATGCGAAGTTGTGTGAAAGAAAGGGGAGGGAAAAGAGCCTTTGCCTCACCTAAGTGCACTGCAAGAGCTGAGCTTTTGTGGCTACCGTTAACTTTTCAAAGAATTTCACTAATTGCTGTATGTTGGACAGTGCATGAGTGCAGGCTGTTGGCATCAAGAGGTATTGAACATTCAGATTCCTTCAACAATACATGTTTTAAAATTATATTGTCACAAACATTGGCAGATTTTATTCACAGTCAGTTTATGTGAACCCAAACATATCAAGCCATCAAACCACAGTAATTTACATTGCTGCAAAAAATAAAACTCTGATTTACAGGCTGCTGAAGATTTGTAACCTGGTACTAAATGGTTCAAATTGCATCCTGTATTGTTATCTGTGGATAAGCTGATATTATTTATGAATGCCGGGTTTTCTCCAAACAGCCTGGATTTATTTCATCTCTACAAGGCAATGCTGTAGAGATTCATCTACGAATATTGCAGTGATAATGTCTTAATTTATATCTCTTGGGGAAAAACAGAGAAACACCAGGCTTGTGAATGATATCTGATGATAAAACTTCATGACTTCCCGTTTTTGAGAAATCATCTGTAAAATGTTCTTGTATATTAAAAAAAAAAAACTTCAGTGCTACCGCTAAAGCACCTTTTCCCACTGAGGTTCCTATAACTGAATATTGGTTCACAGAAAGCACATTTTTGTGCCTGATGAATTATAACATCTAGAACAAGAGCTGCACTGCTTTTTTTTACTAGCAACTGGTAGTTAACTGAATAACTGGTTGCTCTTAAAATGTACTGTACCTTTGTAAAGCAAGAATTCATCTGCAACAAGGAAGTAAAAGTGTGGTGTATACAACTGCTAAACTTACAGCAACTGTTTTTACGTAAGACAATGTCTTTCTAGTGATAAAAGTCACAGTCTTCCAGACCCAAGCGAATCCTTTAAATTAGGAAGACTCAGGTTTCATCATTAGAAATACTTTGTAGCCTCATGAGATACATAGATTTCTTTCTCAACAAAGGTGTTCTGGATCTAAAGGCCTGAAAAAATTATGAAAACGTGAGCTTAAGACCACTTTTAACAAAGATGAAATTTACCATCCACTATATTAATGTAAATTAAAAAATTACTTCTGAATGCATTTGACTGTGTGAAATAATATCTCACAAAGGACGTAGGAAAAGATGCCAAGATTCACAACGTAAAATAGCCCGCAAGTGAACATTCCAGTACCATGCCCCATCAAAGGTAGGTCACAGAAGCCCACTTTGTTTACACCTATTCATAACTCTCTACCACAAAAAACAAACAAACAAACAAAAACCCCAACCAACCAAACAAAAAAAACCACCAACCAAACCTTTCAATTTCCAGTAAGAATCCTGAATATGAAGCCAGCTCATTCTTCTTACTTCCAGCTAGCAAACCATCAACCTCTAGTCTTCATGCTCCCTATGCTCCCCATGCTCATCCATAGATGATATAATACACCTGTATTCTTATTCTCATGCTCTCCTTTCTATGGAAGGGAAAATACCCTGCAAGATTTATGAAAACCATCCTCTGCTCATTCTATTCTCAGGTCCTCTCTCTGTCACAATACCTTGATGATGTCATGATGTTGTCATTTATTAGTTACAAAAGAAATAGCCTGTAACTTTTGCTGAATTCTTTTCTAAGCATTCCCTTGCCTTTCCAAAACATCCTAATCTACTTTGCGTTCTGTGCCTTACCAACCCTTCTCTGTCTGAAGCACATTGCATGCTCTCTGCAACTGAGAATATCTTTTTTTTTTAGTTTTCTCTAATAAGCCTAGTACATGTACCTGCTTCTTAGTTAGGGCTCAAACGATACAATAAATGATTACAAGCCTAGAGGAACTTATCTATACATATGTGGCTTTGAATTATTCTGGTAATAATGAAAGAAAATGGGAATGAGTGATGATTAATAGGAAAAACCTACACTACCAGCTCCTTTTACACAACTAAAATGCATTTGATGTGTGTTGTGTAAGTAAAAACCTACTCCATTCTATACTACTTTGTTTTTAAAACAATGTCAATTTCAGACCGCAGTGGATGCCAGAGAAACAGCTAGCAGGATATGGACTTTTTCATGAGACCCTTACATTGACTCCAGTGCATTGTACGTGTGCGGTAAACTTAATTTACCACAATGCCACCAGTCTAATCATATGGGGACAATTCTTCACTACTTTTTATCTTGTATAAGTCATTTTCTCCAAAGCAATGTGCATACTGGCCATTTTGTCTCACTCTGCAAAGGGGCTGAACGTGGAAGAAGAGAGGACAAAACCCAGCTCTTATACATTAGTGTTCAGTAACTATGTCTCCAAGTAACTTAAATCAAAGAAGGAAAAAGTAAGGTGGAGGATTAGGAAAAGTCACAAGGCTAAATCATAGCATACTAATTTATCATTCAGAGATTCACTACTAGTTGATAAAATAAGAACACCAAATCACTTGTATCCTTATGCCTAAGACACAAAAAAAAAAGTTCAGTTTATGAAATCACTGCCCCTTCTCAAATGATGAGGGTGTTAGCAGGGGTATCATTATCCGTACTATATTAGCACCTAAAAGTCTCAATTATAATCAATGTCCCAAAATCACAGTAACCAATCATCCTTTCCCTAATTTATTTCCAACCTAAGGAGAAAGGTCTATCTATGTGGCCACCTGCAGAAAGTTCTGTGTTAGTTCTATCTGTCCGCTGAGTTGGCCAGGTATGAGTCAGCTCCAGTACAGAAGCCATCAAGCCCTATTAATGAGGCACTGAGAGATAAGTCTTATCACCGTGGGCTAATTATTGCTCTAACAAGGCCAAGCTCTGATTCACTGTGGCAAGGTTTGAGTCCAGGTGAAGTTAGACCTCTCTGTAACAGAGAAGAGGTATGAGAAACACTGTTAATGCTACTAGGACTAATCAAGCTTTTTGTTGGAATTGGTTCTTTGCAGAAAAATGACATCATAATAAAAATGGAAATTTCAAAGAAAACATGCACTTATGACAAAATTCAGAAGAGTTTTGTGTTCTAGGGCAAATGAAGCCTGGGCTGCATTAGGAAGACCATTGCCAGCTCACTGAGGGAGGTGATCCTTCCCCTCTGCTCAGGATGGCTGAGATACACCTGAAGTGCTGTGTCCAGTTCTGGCTCTCCAGTACGACAGACATGGACATACCAGAGAGAGTCCAGCAAAGAGCCACAAAGATGATTAATGGGCTGAAGAACATGAAGAAAGGCTGAGAGACCTGGGGCTATTTAGCCTGGAGAAGAGAATGTTCAAGGGCAGATTTTGTTAATGTATAAAAACACCTGACAGGAGGCGTAGAGAAGACGGAGATGCTCTTCTCAGTGCTGCCCAGTGAAAGGGAAAGAGGAAATGTGCACAGCTTGAAATACATGAAATTCCATTTAAACGTAATAATTAGTTTTTTTACTCTAAGGGTGACCAAAGACTGGGAACAAGTTTCCCAGAGAGGCTGTTGAGTATCCTTGGAGATACTAAAAACCTGACTGGACAGGGGCCTAAGAAATCTGCTGTAGTCGACACTGCTTTGAACAGAGGGACTGGACTCAACAATCTCAAGAGCTCCTTTCTAACCTCAATTATTCTCTGATTCTGTAATTCTGTAATTTCTTCAAAATAAAAACATTTAAAAAACGTAAAAATTTAAGGAAAAATTTTGATCACTGAGGAAAAGTAGTCAACACTGCTAAGCCGCTTTCCATTATATCTGAAAAGTCATGGCAGTCTGGTGAAGTTCCCGCTGACTGGAAAAGGGGAAATACAACCCCCATTTTCAAAAAGGGAAAAAAGGAAGACCCGGGGAACTACAGACCGGCCAGACTCACCCCTGTGCCCGGCAAGATCATGGAGTAGATCCTCCCGGAATCTCTGTGTCCTGGTTCCGGCGGGGACACGGTTAATTTTCGTCAGGTTTTGGCAGGGTATCCCATGCCATGTGAGCCATGCCCGCCCGGAGCTGCCGGGGGAGGGAAGCCGCCGCTTGGGGCGGGCTGGGGTCTCCAGGCCCCGGGCGGGGACCAGCGGTTCCGTAACCGTGTTTGTATATTCCTCTGTCCGTGTTACTGTCGTTGTTTTCCTGTTCCCCTTGCTGTTCTGTTAAACTGCCTTTGTCTCAACCCACGAGTTTTGTCTTTTTTTTTCCGATTCTTTCCTGGATTGGGAAAGCTCGAGAGACCTGCACGTGGTTCTTTGTTGCTGTCTGAGGCCAAACCACGACACTCTGCTAAGGCACATGGAAAATAAGGAGGTGATTGGTGACAGCCAACATGGCTTCACCAAAGGCAAGTCATGCCTGACAAATTTGTTGGCCTTCTATGATGTTGCCACAACATTGATAGATAAGGGGAGAGCAACCGACGTCATCTACCTAGATCTATGCAAAGTGTTTGATGCTGTCCCGCGTGACATTCTGGTCTCTAAATTGGAAAGGCATGGATTTGATAAGGTGGATAAGGAACTGGCTAGATGGCCTCACTCAAAGGGTTGCAGTCAACGGCTCAATGTCCACGTGGAAACCAGTGACAAGTGGAGTTCCTCAGGAGTCAGTACTGGGACTGGTGCTGTGTAACATCTTTGTCGGTGACAAGGACAGTGGGACTGAGTGCACCCTCAGCAAGTTTGCCAACAACACCAAGCTGTGCGGTGCAGGCGATACACTGGAGGGAAGGGATGCCATCCAGAGGGACCTGGACAGGCCTGAGAGGTGGGCCCATGCAAACCTCATGAAGTTCAACCAGGCCAAGTGCAAGGTCTGCATCTGGGTCATGGCAATCCCAGGCACAAATACAGGTTGGGTGGAGAATGGCTTGAGAGCAGCCCTGAGGAGAAGGACTTGGGGGTGCTGGTGGATGAGAAACTCAACATGAGCCAGCAATGTGCACTTGCAGCCCAGAAAGCCAACCACATCCTGGGCCGTAACAAAAGAAGCGTGGCCAGCAGGTCGAGGGAGGTGATTCTGCCCCTCTACTCTGCTCTCGTGAGACCCCACCTGGAGTATTGCATCCAGCTCTGGAGTCCTCAGCACAAGAAGGACATGGACCTGTTGGAATGGGTCCACCGGAGGGCCATGAAGATGATGAGAGGGCTGGAGCACCTCTGCTATGAGGACAGGCTGAGAGAATTGGGGTTGTTCAGCCTGGAGAAGAGAAGGCTCCAAGTGGAGCCTGAAGTACCTGAAGTGGGCCTACAGGAGAGATGGGGAGGGACCCTTTACCAGGGAATGGAGCGATAGGACAAGGAGTAATGGTTTTAAACTGAAGGAGGGTAGATTTAGATTAGGTATTAAGAAGAGATTCTTTACTGGGGCAGTGGTGAGGCACTGGAACAGGTTGCCCAGAGAAGCTGTGGGTGCCCCATCCTGGGAGGTGTTCAAGACCAGGCTGGATGGGCTTTGGGCAGCCTGGTCTAGTGGGAGGTGTCCCTGCCCATGGCAGGAGGGTTGGAACTAGATCATCTTTAAGGTCCCTTCTAACCCAAACCATTCTATGATTCTATGAACACCAGGAGAAAATTAATTCTATGCTAAAGACAGCAATGAGTCTGATAACATTAAGTGCACCTTTTCTCTCCAATGCAAAGAAAGCTCAGCCAGCTCCCACTTCAACATCCAAAATCAGATGAGATGAATTCCAGCCTTCTTCATCACCCATGTGGCTGACAGGGAGTGAAACACACAGCAATTGAAGACATACTATGTGGCACAATATAGAGCCATATATCCAGAGCTAATTAGTTGGAAGAACACCATGCTAATGAGGTAACACTGCTTCTGACACCCAAGCCAACTCAGGTCTGTCTCTGTGACAGGGCTTTTTGCCGAGTGGCTATGTTCTGAGTGGTTTGCTCTGGCCTGTCACAAGCCAGGAGCTGATTTTCATACTACACATTACCACAACAGAAGCTAAGACAGAAGATTGGTACTCCTTCCTGTGTGCAAAGACTTGGTGATATATTAGCATGAGGTACGAAATGCTCAGTGGCCGCGAAACCTAACACCAGATCTACAGCCCAGCCCCGCGTTTAAGGACCTGGTGTTCTGAAAAGAGGGGAAAGACTCTTCACAACAAAATCCTAACTTGGCTGTTAGTGGAAAATAGACGATCACGTTATCCACCGGCATGAGGAATCACACAGAGCAAAATCTGTGGCAGTTAGAATGCAGCTATACAGCTACTCATGCTTGCATAATCGTATTAAACATTTTCATTCATTTCTGCTTGTTAAAGTAATATGATGACTTCCTCTAGTTTCAAACATGGCAATGAAAGGAAGCTTTACTTTCCTCAGCCTGCTGTGCAGCTTTAGTGCCAAAGGCAACAGCTTTTTAATCCAAAGCAAGAGTTACAAGATGAAATACATTTACCAGTACAGGGGGGAAAAAAAGAAATGAAAAAGGGAAATGGGCCCTTCTCACCTGCCCATGTATAACCATGTGAGCTAAATTAAAAACATACATTGTCAGCTGGAAACTCATTTGCATGAAGAACTGTTGGCAGGTTTTGACAGTGTACGGGTAGAGCAGGGTTACAGAGCTGCGTATCTTTCCCTTCCTCGTGGCTGCTCAGTGGCACAGAAGTGAGAGCTGAGGAGCAATCTTACTGCAAGGCCAAGGCAGCTTTTATGAACGTAAGTCCCAGGATTCAAAGGAGAGCGTGTAAAGGAGAGAGCCTGCTTTGGAGTCCATTTATAACACAGAGCAGGACAGAACTAGACTTGGAACAGAAGCCTGTGGCTCTCCCTCGGGGACTCACTGCACAATGAAGGAGATGCCAATTTTGAAACCCAAAGATTGAAAAGTTGCAATCATGAAAGTGCAGGCACCTTCTCTTCTACTCCACTCAATCCTCTGTCATTTCAATAGTCAGAAAAGAGTAGCGGCAGTTTGTTCCCCACTGCTGCCAGCTTTATGTGGAGTGTGCAAATATGCATTGGGAGCGTTAAAGAATTAAACTTGAATTGACAATGATCAATGCACCTTAGTTCAGTACAACTGAAATTAAAGAGACTTTTACCCAGTGACTTCAATAGAAGCAGAACTACTACCTGAATTACAGTGCTTTAGGTTTTACTCCTTTACTATCAACTATAAACAATATCTTAAAAGACTTGACTCATAATTAGAGTTTTTAATTCACCTGGTCAGCTCAGTCTCACTGATGACATAATAATTTCAGCCTGTCTCTCCTCACCACTGTGGCAGCACCTGCATCTGCCTGTTGTGTGAGTCTCTTGAGCAAGCAGAACTTGCAGAACTGTTTTCAAAGACAGTAAAAGGCGGCTTGGCCCTTCTTTCACAAGGTGCCTCTACTTGTTATTACTTAGACAAATAGGTAGCCTTCACCTTTCTGGGTCTAAACTGCTGAAATGAGAATCACAGAATCACAGAATGGTAGGTGTTGGAAGGGACCTCTGGAGATCATCTAGTCCAACGTCCCTGCCAGAGCAGGATCACCTAGAGCAGGTGGCACAGGAACGCGTCCATGCGGATTTGGAATGTCCCCAGAGACGGAGACTCCACCACCTCTGAGCAGCCTGTTCCAGTGCTCTGCCACCCTCAAAGTAAAGAATTTCCTCCTCATGTTTAGGTGGAACTTCCTATGTTCAAGTTTGTGCCCGTTACCTCTTGTCCTGTCACCAGGCACCACTGAAAAGAGCCTGGCCCCATCCTCCTGACACCCACCCTTTAAGTATTTATAAGTGTTGATAAAATCCCCCCTCAGTCATCCTTTTTCCCTACTAAAAAGACCCAAATCCCTCAGCCTTTCTTCATAAGAGAAGTGTTCCAGTCCCCTAATCATCTTGGTAGCCCTTTGCTCTACCGTCTCCAGCAGTTCCCTGTCCTTCTTGAACCAGGGAGCCCAGAACTGGACACAGTACTTCAGATGCGGCCTCACCAGGGCAGAGTAGTGGGGGATGATGACCTCCCTCAATCTGCTGGCCACACTCTTCTTGATGCACCCCATTGCCTTCTTGGCCACAAGGGCACATTGCTGGCTCATGGTCATCCTGTTGTCCACCAGGACTCCCAGGTCTCTTTCCACCAAGCTGCTCTCCAGCAGGTCAGCCCCCAACCAGTACTGGTGCATGGGGTTATTCCTCCCCAGGTGCAGCACCCTACACTTGCCCTTGTTGAATTTCATAAGGTTTCTCTCCACCCAACTTTCCAGCCTGTCTAGGTCTCTCTGTATGGCGGCAGTCTTCTGGTGTGTCAGCCACACAGTGAGAAAGGGCTGTTTCTCACTTTGGAAAGTCTACAATTTCTGATGTCTTCAGTGGCCTTCAGAAATGGGGAGTTATGCAGGAACCAGCAGTTATTATTCCTGTATCCTCCACATGCTTCCAGCACCTTGTCATTCTGCCATCTCCTACAGCTTCTCAAACTGTTTCTTACAGACGTATGGCAATGCTCTTGCATAGGTTGCTAATCCTCTCTCTGATGACCTTTCAGCTTCATGAGTTTTTTTCTTTTTTAATCCCCCTTCCCCCACTTTTTTTTTTTGTTTTAGTTTCTCAGAATAAAGAAATCAGAACGTATATTTGATTATTATTTTCATGTAAGTATTTTTAGACATAAACTGAAAGAAGATTAACTCAATTTTTCCGTGTTTCAGTTAATTACTCTATGCTTGCATGTGCTGTTCAGACTTTCAATTTGAATTGTGTCTTGCTGTCTATTTGCAAGTCATTATCAGGCCAATAAAGCAAGCAGAACAAACTCATACTTGTAGGGTATGTCTTGGTCATACCCCAATGCTCAGGTAGTAGTGCTCAGGTTTATTGAGGATATAGTCATGGTGGTCACCAAAAAAGGATCACTTTTGTTTAGGAACTGGCACGATTATGTATTTCTCTACTAGTTCCCAGATAAACTTCTCTTTCCATCCCTCCTGTCACATCATCAGTCCTACGTAGTGGAGTACGCCAAGACCAAAGCTCATAGCTGAAAGCTATTCTTCTTTTCATAAAAATCTGCAGAACAACTGCAAAATAACTGCAGATTGCCGTCAAAAGAAGAATGGCAACATATCCTTTCATCACCCCTCTTCCACATTGTTGCTTCACTCACCATTTCTCCCAATTTCCTCACAACATAATAAGATGCTTGTAGAAATTGCCAAAATTTATTTGGGTGGGTGGGGGTGGGAGGTGGAGAATATTATTCTCAAACATGCAATATATGTCAGTGGTGTTCAGAAAAGTTTAGTATATGTATAGCACTGTTATTAGTGAGAAAAAGCGAAGTTATGTCCTGCAGCTGCAACCGCTAGTTGTGCGGTTAATTACTCTTCAGAAAATTCAAGTCAGTATTTGTGACAGGAATATTTATTGGTAATCACTCAGCAAGAAAGCAGTCACCCAGAATTGACCGACACACAAGCACGTCCTCTCCAAAATGCCTGGATGTTTTGACTTTTGACACTTTTTGTTTGATATGGTGTGGCAGAAGACAAAGCTGAACAAGCTAAAACCAAGATCGTATACTCTAGCAAACAGACAAAGGAAAACTGTCTGTATCTCCATGTATTAAAACTCTCTCTTTTTTTTTATTTTTTTAAAACATTAAAATTAATACACCAATAACTGCTGAACTACTTTGCTGCTCTTAACTCTCTCTTTTCTCCCCTAATGCCTAGGTCCTTCCCTTTGTCTGTGTGCTTAACTCAGATGAGTAAGATTATACACGTACACAAGGATTTAAAGGATCTGGGCCATCAGATTTCACATGTTTGTAGGTAGAGCACAGGAATTAGAGATGCTACTCTGTGGCATTATTTTTTCACTGCTGCTTCAGGCAGAGAGGTCAGACCATGGCTTGACTTCAGAGGTGTTACAGCAGCCAAGAGGAGGCAGCAGCGGAGGAGGCAGGGGTTTTACAGTTACTCTAAAAAGTTGATCCAAGCTCATATGGTTTGCCTGGACAGCACAAACCAGAAAGATGCTTTGTGGTTTTGTGGTCTTTTCTAACCACAAGTGAGTCTTACACAAAAAGCTAATAAGTGGAATGTGTGGTCTATTCAAGGACCACCACCTATATCAAGTTCAAGGACTAATGCAGAAAACTCCAAAACTAAAAGCAGCTGTATTTATAGCTTCAGCTGATGAGACAGGCCCTCAAATTGGAGTCTGTGACGGCTCCATGTTTTCTCTGACTGCACGACACATAGCGTAGACTGATCAGTATTTGAATATGTCAACTAGAAAAAAACCTTGCTCTGAGATGTGAGATAAACTGACATTCAAATCCCAGAAGATTCCCCATATACATTACAGTTCCGGGTTAGATCCACCCTTAGCTGCAGCATCAGTACACATCTCTCTGACAGAGGAGACATTCAAAATAGATGCCCACTGATATTTGGAGTTAATCTTGCAGCCACCCTCAGCCAGCTCCGGTAAAATGAGCTACCCTTTCTTCATCAGATCTGAGGTGGTAGGTGGGATTAAGGTGTCAGATTAAGGTTGATACTTCCTATCAAAGCAGGTATTGACAAACATGGTGCTTCCTATTTTCTCAATATATGTTACATCTGCCTCCTAAGACTGTAGTGTATCTGAGGAGCCTGTGAATAGAAGCCGAAATGTGTTTGCCTCACCATGTGTAACTTTATGTTGCTCCAAGGAATCCAAAGAAGCCCAGTATTTCAAAGACTGAATGAGGGGCATCATACTGAAAGTTAACTAAAAGCTCCAGCTGAATGTGAGGTTGGACTCACAGATTCTGTGGTCAGGCACAAAGGTGAGACTGTAGCACTGACTGACCTGTGAAGTACAGAACCCCATTTCCAAGAGTGACAGGAATGTTAGCTATGTTACAAACACTGTCTGCATTTGGAACACCAGTCCTTTTAGAGGGTCCAAAGGAAGCGGTGAAGACCAAATCTGAGTTTTCTATGGAAACGGTGAAAATCACACAAATGTTTCCCCTGCTGAAGAGGGAATCATAGTTATTATAAATGTCTTGGTTCAATCTATACTGCATTCGTCATAGCAAAGGTGAGTTATGTTGGATATTTTCCTTTTGGTCAGCCTCCACAAGTGTAAGTGGATGGCAGATGGGAAGGTCTTCATGGAAGGCTGTAGTGAAATTAGCAGTGGCACAAGCAGTTCATGATCAGGGCTTAAACTTAGAAAGACTGTACATGAGCATTGTATATTGGTATCACATGTATGTGATACCAATCGTGTATTTTAAAAACCATATTATTCAATGGTAAGCAGACAGTAGTCACATTATTGCAGTAGAAGAAACAGTAGTCTTGCCCCAGTCTCCAGCCCTGTTCAGATTTGGTGTTAAAGTTTGGAGTCTCTCCAGCTGTAAAATTGTGATTTAGCTGTGTGGTCTAAATGAAAGTTTTCTAATTTTCTCTTACTTAATAATTAGATTCCCAAGAAAGAATAACTCTTTCTACCTCATCACATTGTAAAATGGAAGCTTCCAAAAGTTTTAATATCTTGAACACCTTTTTTATTGAACTGGTACAGGTTAATTGATCTAGAAACCTGTTTTGTTGTTTCCACCTACTTCTAAAATAGCCTCTTTTTATAGTTCCTTTTTTTTTCTTTTTAATTCCTTTTTTTTTCTTTAATTACACTGTTTGAAACCAGGCAGAGAATTTTTCATTGCTGATCTAAGAAAAAAATATCAAAACATGAAGATGCAGAGATTTGCAAAATGTTTATTAGTGAACACCAAAAATCCCAGAGAATTTGAAAATTAGCTCACAGTTACCTGCTAATTTACACCTTCATCTTGATATCAACTGAAAAATTCAATTTTTGTAGTATAGGCATGAAAATAGTTGAATTTTATCATATTTTGACAAAGTTCCCACTGGAGTTCAAGAGTCTATTTAGATTAGAAATCTCTACAGTGATGGCAAGGAGAAGATATATGAACTTCAGCAAAACCATTATTTCTCAGTGCAATAGTCTGTTCAGTAACTGCTTTGCAATTTTTTGAGCATTTTATTTGTTCTTTATTTTTTGAATTTTATAGAAAAATACTCAAAAACATTTTCACCAAAAGGATGTGATTTCACTGAAAGAAATACAGGATACAAAAGAAAGTACTCACACGAGATCAGAAAGATATGCGTCTTTACAAAGTGAAAGCAAAGGTATGTTTTCCCGAAAGGGGAAAATCTAATGGTTCTTCATGGAACGACAAGGAAAAAAGTCAAGAGACAGAATGATGTATTTACACTGAATATACCAAAGAAGAATATTTAACAATAGGGATGGAAATAGTCGTTCTCTTAGTAACAGGAAAACTACGCAGTCTCTCCTCTATTGCCAGAGATATGCAAGTCCATTCTTGATACCTTGAATGCATACACACGCATATACACAAACACACACATCTACGTATAATTATCCATACCAGAGAGAAAGGAAATAAAGGAGGTGCCAGAAGTGCATTCTGTGCCAGCAACCACACATGACAGAGGAGGGAGAGAAAAAAGCTTAGAACAAATATTAGGTTAATTACTTTTATAATCACAGTTTTTACGAGAGTTTTTTCTACTATTAAAAGCAAGCAACACTGAAACATATTTTAAAATTTAGCAGCCACAGAAACCAAAATTGTCACAGGTCAAGTGTTCTGCACTCCTCACTGTGGCAAGATACATTTCCACCAGAATTCCCCAGGCAGTCTACTGATTTTACTTTAAACTTTTGTAAATCCAGATGACTCCGTAAGGAACTCAGTAAATGGAATCACTCTGGCATAAACCTCCAGCAATTCAGAGGAAGCTCAGACCCAAGAGATGAAAGGTTATGTGTGAAAAACTCTGGGTAATGGGCTGCAGTATTCACACAGCAATATAAAAAAAAAACCCCAGAAATATATATACTGTGAAGAATTTGTATGAAAGCTCACCATTCTACCATTGAGATAATATTTTTTTGCTGGTTTTGTTGATAAGTATATTTTTAACATCTAAATAATTAATTTATATGCAGGTCTGATTTCTGAAATAATAGTACACTTATTATTTTCACAGTACTTAGCAAAGTCCAGCAATTACACGCTTTGCTAAACAACACTGAAATAATCAAAACAAGGTAAGTTAATGATGAGAAAAAAAATAAAAGAAAAATATTTGAGGGTGAAATAGCACTTTTTCTCAATAACTTCATGACCATACAGAAAAATTGTTGATAGAATTACAATAAAATGTTGATGCCCTTTTTTTCCTGAAAAATAGACATCTTTTTATCTGTCTGCTGCACAATGTGAAATATACCAACAATGTATAAACCTGTTAGCAAACCAGTACAAAAATGTATCTCATCTCTACCTTGAGACACTGTGTGCCTTATTTAAGGATAATTTGTTTCTGTCCTAGGACCCTGAATGCTATACTTATTCTATAAGAGCAATCATTTATGTTTTTTAACTTCCTTAAATCCAAATCTACAATGGTGGCAAACCCTGAACTTTCACTACACTGTATGAAACCACTGTCTTTACGGATTTGAACTCTCAGTAATTTTATTATAGGTTCTAGGAAATGATCTCTTATGGAACTTAGAACATACATTAGAAGAAGGTTGGCAATTTAGTTTACCTTAAGTATATATTATAGGATTTTGTCATCTTCTTTTACCTTGAACCATGGAAAATTACTTCCTTGAGTAGCATGCTTTATATTCCAATTAGCTTATTTGCCATTGCCAAGACAACTCTAATATTAGCAACATCCAAAACATTGAATTTACCATCCTGGTTGTTTTGTTAATCCTGCAACATTCTCAAAAAGCTACTTGGGGTCAAGTTATGTCAAAACAACATCTAAGGAAGGAAGCTCTTGCACATTACAGCTCCATTTATATGCTCAAGAGATTCCTGAAGGTCAGCTGCAAAGCTCTGACAAACAAGCACTCTTGAGATGTCAGGACAGTGAAAAGGCTGCAGAGTCGCCTTAAAACCGTGCATTAATGTATTTTTAGTGCTTTTGATACCTTACAGCCTCACGTCTCAGGAGGCAGAAGCTCTCTAGCTAGATAATAACAGAGGCAGTGGGAACCTCTCCACATTTGTACACGAATGCCTTGCAGAGAGCCGTAAGCAGACCCAGTGATGTTCATGTTTTGGCCAAAAATATCAATATATCAAAAGTACAACTTTTCTTGAGTTTCTTTTAGGACCATGGAAACAGAATTCTAGCTGATAACCTAGGACTCCTAAGTACTGGATTAAACCCTTCTTCCAGTGAGGATACAGGGAAAAGTCCCATTTCCTTCAAGGGCAACAAATACTGGCCAAATCTGAGAGTGACTGAAAACTGCACCCTACAGTCTGCATTGAGCCTCTCTGACTTTCTATTAGAGCAAACACATTTCATGCTAAAGCATGAGTATATTTTATATTTATCTGAAGGGTTGCATCTTTCTCCTTAGAGGTGATAACTTCAGTAACTTCAAACTCAACCTTTCAAGCAGCTGAGGAAACACTGTGCAAAACAGCAAGAATTGTTAGGTTCAGGGAAGAGAAGGAAGAGTTGACCTTGAAAATACAGTTTTAGGCAACAGGTTAAGTCAGCAACATTTTGCTCTACGCAAGTGTCTGTTTAATGATCAAAATTTTTGAAATGTCTCTTGGAAATACACGTTTTTAGGAAAATCTTAATTTGTTCACCTGCAAACAAATCCCACCAAAAAAAACCAAACCAAACCAAAAACCAAAAACCCAGACCAAGACTGATTACTTCTAGCACCATTTTTTGAGCAATAACAAGGATGCAGAAAGAAAGGATCCTGCTTCTGACCACAGAGCTGAAAGGGCAGCTGGCTTCAACAGTTGTTATAAGTCCTTTAAAAAACATCTGAGTTTACCAACTGGGAACATGCTTTCTCACATTTTCCCCTTGACTCTTGCCCAGTTTTATGGGTAATATCAGTCACCTCATACCACTCAATGTCATAGGGAAGACTGAGAGAACAATTGTCCCAGTCTTTTTCTCCTCCTTCCATCTCTGGGATTTGGCTGCTCTTGCTTCCATGGCATTCACACCAAAGGAAGTGGGATATTCCCCTCACTGGTTTTCAGATTGTAATAAATCAAAAAGCATTTGCGTTATCAAAATTCAAGCAAGATTGTTCACCTAGCCCGAAAGATTCTTTTTTTTTCCAGGAGACTGAGGTTGCTGGGTCCAGCATAATGATGAATTGCAAGCTGCTCCACAAGCATAGCTTTTCTGATTAATATATTGTGTGCAACAATACACAGCGAGTAAGTCACCTTGGCTCTGCCTTCATTGGGGTTATTAACTATGTCAGAATATGTTAGCTAAGATGATCATAATTTCTCCTACAAATTGGACACAGCTGCATGTTCTGATGTGACTGAGTACAGATTTAAAAGTTGCCTGCTTAAGGCCTCAAAAGGCAAAGGAATTCACTTTTAGGTGTACAGTAAATTTATACTTCCTCCTAAGCATGTTGTAATTCAGAGTCTCTTCTCCATTAGTTTTCTACCTGAGGATTAGGTAAGAAACTTCAACAGCCAGTTGCTCCAAAGGGGCTTTCAAACAAAGAACATCCTCGGAAATTACCGTGCATACCTGTGCTCTGTCCTCTGATGATTGAACAACTCCAAAAAAGTCCTCCGTTCAAGCTGTCACTCCCACACAACCATACCTTTGTTCACTACAAGTAGCTTTCAGGGAAATCTGACGTTCAGACAGAATAAGTTGGATTTCCCCCCCTTCTCAGCATGGCCTAGCTAAAATGGAATTGAGATAACTTTATTAAGAAAAGGAATATTTTTTCATAGGGAATGCCATAAGTTTGTCTTCCTTTTTCCCCCGTACCAAAAGAAATGGAAAAAAAAAGAAAACAGAAGTTGCTCTGGAGAGCAAGATTATAAAATATATTGGGTGAGGTTGATCCACATGTAATAAAAATAAGACACTGGAATGATAAACAATACTTAAGATGAAAGTTTTTTCTATCCTGACCTCAATAATAAATAATATGTGCTTTGGACAAAGGGTCATGGTGCTGTCGTGGTTTAGCCTCAGATGGCAACAAAGAACCACGTGCTGCTCGCACGTGCCTTCCTAATACAGGAAGGATCGTAAGAAAAGGCAAGACTCTTGGGTTGGGACAAAGGCAGTTTAACAGAACAGCAAAGGGAACAGGCAAACAACAACAACAACACGGATAGGGGAATATACAAACGCAATTACGGAACCGCCGCTCCCCACCGCTCCCGACCAGCCAGACCCCGGACGCCCCAGCCCGCTTTTAAGCAGCAACTTCCTGCCCCCTCCCCCGGCAGCTCAGGGTGGGCGTGGCTCACATGGCATGGAATACCAGGAAAAGTTAACCCTATCCCCACCGGAACCAGGACAGGTGCTAGCAAAGGAACCTGCTTAGTTTTCATTCCAGAAATGAAATTTATTATAATAATTTCTACAAAAGTCTTGTTTTTCAATGAACAAGGAAACCAACCCATTAGAACACCTCTCACCACTACTAATTATGAGCTTGCTACCACTTCTAAGTTATTTTGATTTTCTAGAATCTCAAGCTTTTACATCAAGACATCTAACATCCAAACCCCACTGATAAGCTAAACTGCGTAATGTGCTTGTTCCACAGCAAAATGTTCAAAGCGATTTACAGATTGTTATGGCATAGACCCAGACCTTCACATTAGTCCTATATAACCTCTTTCTGCTCTTATCAGAGGTAACGATTAAAAGGGCATCTTGGAGAACAGAGAATCATACAAAGTCCCTTGCAGATGGATTTATCTACAGGCTAGTTAAAAGGGCTACAACTATTATAGATTCTGGACATGAATATGATAGACCAGTTCAGTAGAAGTTAATTTTTTATATATAGTAACAAGTAAAAAAAATTTCTGATTATGAAAGATGGCTTATTAATAAAACGCAGCAAGGCTTTCTTTTATTCTTTTTGTGAAATCTCAGAATGGTCATAGCACAATCTATGTCATTCTTTATTCTTTACATTACAGGAAGGACTACTTAATAAGACCAGGCCCCTGGACTGAACCAAAAGTTCTGTCTAGGAAAGCGACCTGGAGCAGATGCAGAGAAGAAGTCATTCAACAAGCCAGGGCTCCCTACACACCACAGCCTACTCCTCACAATCCGTAACTGAAAGACTTCCTGCGCTGGAAATCACCTCTGGACCCTTCCATTACACAAAAAAATGGCAGTTCAGTAAACATCCTCCTGAATGACAAAGAGAGTTTTCTAAGCTCTGGCTCTACATCAGACAGAAAGAAGTGCATTCTGAAAGAAAATGCCTCCTGTGAGATTTTTGAGATTTGGATTCCAGAAATATGTATCTCAGACTGCTCCTACTGCCACCCCCATATTGTACTTGTTCATTGCAGGGTCACATCCCAAAGCCCTTGCATGCCCAGACTGCACACCCCTCTCCCAGAATGGCTAAAACCCAGTTCTAAGTCTTATTACTTGTAACTCCCTTTTATCTAAGAATTTTTGAAAAGATTCCTACTTAATCAATTCATTCCCAAAATTTGTGACAAGGTTTTCACTCTGCACTAGCCTCAGATTTTCTCTTGTCTGCTGGTTTAATGGCTCAGAACGTCTCCATTCATAACAGATCGGGTCTCTCCCAGTCTCTTTCTTCCACAAGATTTAATAAGGAGATATAGCCCTGCATTTGAAGCAATCAAACAGACACAGTTACAAAATTTATTCACAGTTTATTCAGAAGGTCAGGACTACATTGAAGAACATCAAAGAGGTGTAAAATAACGAAATTGATAAAATTAGCATATAAGAACTGTTTGTCTTCGGTAAAAAAAAAAGTCAGTTGCTAAATATTTCTTCTGCAATAGAGCCAAAAAGACAAAGCAATGTGAACTCCTAAGGTTTTTCAAATCCACCTCTGTTTATTTTCTCAAGAACTAACAAGGTATTAAGTGTTAGTGCCAAAGAGTGACCCACCAGCCACCATTCTTTGAGTCTGTTTCTTACCTTTCTGATGCAACTTCTCCACCACCACCTCCTTCCTGCACAGAACTGAGGCTTGTCCTCTACTTGTATCATTTTCACATAACTAATTTCTCTTCTCAATTTGCAAATTAAATGGACCAACAGTCTTAACAGGTGAAAGGACAAATTTTGCTTGCAATGGGACACGCATGCTTCCTTGGGGATTTGTATCCACCTTGTAGGTCTAAATCTCACCATAACCAAGCTAATTTTGAGAAATGTTTCATATCTGTATAGTCAGAAGGAACTTGGACATTAAGAGGTGGCACAAGAATTATTGTATATGTAAAATGGGGAAATAGCAGAGATGGGGTTTGTGACAGAGTATAAAACAGCAGTTGTAACAAAGGGGATTTTCTTTTGTGTTCGGGGGTCAGAAGGGTTTTAGCTCTGGTCTAACTAAGCAACTTAACAAACTGAACAAATGAAGCAAGGCAGGGAAAAAAGTTGAAAAACTGCCATGGCACTAAAGAAGCATATTCTGGAGGAGTGTCTAGCTGGCAGCCTGCGTATTGCGGCAGCCCCAACTGTAATTGGAAAGTGCAAAGAACTTTGCATTGCCAGACGAGAGGCACCACCAAAGGGAAAATATGTGAAGTTACAAGTGAAGATACAAGTGAAGGCTTGGCCATGCACTGAAGAGAACTGTTACCTGAATAAGCTAATCAATCAGCTGACCACAATTTCAATTTTCCAAATCATAATCTTAGTCTCTTAAATAAATTCTCTGCTTTGATAGACAAAAGTAATTTGGCCTGTTTTAAAGCCAGAAGGCTCAGAACTTAAATTCAAAATTGGGAGTTCCAAAAAGTGCTGCTAAACCAGTTTCATAAAACTGCAGAGAGTTTCCTCAAGTCAAACAGGTAGTACCAAACCTTTGGGTTTCTGTTCACAACTGGGAATTCGTACCTTGATTTCTTTGATCTGCAGAGGTATAAACTGAGTCCCTCCCTCAATTTTCTGTGAAGAGCCCATTAGAGATAGTGTCCTTTCATCCAAGGGAAAGGCTGTTCTTCATGAATCTTCTTTCTTGGCAGACTTAGTATATTTTGATGTGATCAGTTCTTACAGCATTAAAAAAATAGGAAAAAGTATTAAAAGGAAATGCCTATTTAGTTGCACTGATGAAAAGGCCAAAAATATTTTATAAAGTTCAATAATTAGATATATTACTCAAGAACATCACCAGCTGTATCAAATTGATTAATGTTGTTTGAGGCTTCACTGAGCATAAGACATTTACTGTTTTGAGTCAGGTCAATCTACAGAATACCCCTGGATTAAATTCCAGTTTATTTTGAGACTTATCTTCCTGTTTCCTATTCATTGGAAGCAAAATGAATTTCATAACCATTTGTAGATAATGACCTGTATCTCTCCGTTGATCATTTCAGGCTTGGGTCAGATAAGCTGCATAAGTGTTATTTATGATATTCTGTGCTGTTATTTTATGGCCTTTTGCATTTTATTGTTGTATGTGACAGCATGATTATATATAATTGATAGATAGTTTCATATTGCACAGAAAGAGCTCTATAGGCGACATATAATCCAAACCATTTTTGTTTCTTTGGGGTGTATCTCTTAAGCCATCTCAACCAGGTACTATTTTGAAAGATCTGTTATATTTTTCTCAATGCATGTGGCTCATTAAATATATACTTTAATTGATTTATTATGGAAACAATTTTTCAACAAAGCAAATATCATGCATGGCAAAGCAGATTAATTTCCTCTGCTACTATTTTCTGCTGTAGCATGAAGGAACAAGGCACAAGATATCCATCTCCCTATATATCCTTATATGTAGAAATACTATGACCTAGGGGCCCGGAATTTGCTGCAGAAAAATTTTGCACAAGGCACACATTTCTTTATGAAATTTGATTTAAAGCTAGGATTAAACTAGGGACATTTAAATGAAAGTTTTCATGCCTTTGATGGGGATCCCAAGCCCAGATCCTGACATGCTGCTGAGCAATTCTTAATCCAAAAATATGTTTAAAGGAGGGAATCAAGGTATCGAAGACAAGCCAAAGACCTCCCCCCGTGACTACAGATTTGCTATGTGAATATTTATCACTGCTTCCAAGTCAGATAATTGCGAACAGGTAGTCTCTGCTAAACTAAACCAAAATTTTCAGCCTGCTTTCATTGCCATTTCAACCTCAGGCACTTACCTGAGGTGTCTAAGTCAGGAGAATATTCGCCCTAGGCACCTGTTAAAGTCAATGACGAGATATAGGATAAATTGCCATCTGGAAGTACCTATCTGTCTTTGACAATCCTTGACAATCAAGGATATCTAAACTCCTAACTCTACATCTTCCACATAGTTAAGCGTCTTATGTTAGTTGGGAGGAATCCAGACTTTCAGTCATAAGGAAAAAGTGAAAAGAAAGAAATGTCAGTGCCTGATTCATCCAACTTCTCCCTACTGTGCAGATCAATCCTTAATTATACTATCTGCTTGAGAACAATTTCGAGTCTTTGCTTCAGGGCAGTTTTCCTGAAAATAAAAATGTATTTCTTTGAGAGGAATAATAAAAAAACGCAGTCATGATCCTATGTAATTCATAGATGGTTAGCAGTTATTACCAATACAATTTGAAAATACAAATGTAGCTGGTAATGTCACTGCTATTTTCAATAATGGTTAATTATTTTTAATCAAAAACCTGGATTCTACATATTTTAATACACTTTGCTAATTTCTTTGTGTTCTATTTCTGAGACTTATGAAAAAAAAATCAATTGACAAGTTTTTCTGCAGTATTCCCCATTATAAGAAAGTGCATATTCTTTTAGGCCTAGCAACAATTAACGTTTTATAGCGTTTGAACCTGTCGAGTGGCACAGCCTTACTATTGAAAAGCTAATTCATTTGTGCTAGTCAGCAACTCTTCAATCTTTGGAGAAACCTGAGGCTCCTCTAACATATCTCATACTGAAGCAATTAACAGCGTGCTGAACTGAGAGGGGCCAAGCCTGAATCTAACACTGTCCTTCGTACGATGAGCAAAAGAGACCTGTACTGTAGAGATCAGAGTTGGGAAAATGGGCTGGATCCCAATCTCCCCTACACTGGGTGACTCCATTTAAATCAAAACCCCCACAAAAAAAAAGGGATCATAGCCAGGGAAATCATGTTTTTACTCACAGCCTGAAAAGAAAGTCAGCCTAATGCACCTCATCATGGAGACAGGGAAGAAAGAATTCTCTTCCGTGATGTTATTACTGAATATGGGAATAAATGCTATAGATAATAGATACAGTTGCATAGTATAGAGCAAAGACTATCAAATGACTATGCTTGTGAGTTATCCTTCTAGGCACTATTTCTTTCTGAGAGTCCCTTCAATTTTAGATGTGTATGTGATTTTGCTGGGGAGTAAGGTCATAATTGCTCAGTCGCAGGCTCTCAAAATGTAATAACAACAGATTTTATAATGATAAATTATTAGCCACCCAGCCACCATCGTATGCTAATAAAACAGCCTGATTTGCTAGGATGCATTGTTTATGCCTTTTTCACTTTCACTTTGAATTCACTTTGCATTAAAACATGTAACAGCTATATTTGTCAGAGACAGGGAATGCAAGTGAACCTGTTAGCCGAGCTCCTTCACAGTCCCTGGACAATAGCCAGGGGACACTTCAGTAAAACCTTCTGCGGTTGGTGGGATAACTGTCTCCTTGCCTCAGGGAACCTCAGCATTAAAGTTATTAAATAAAACAGCCAGCCTGGCAGTTGGCTATGAGAAGCAATTTATACCATTGTAAATGGATTAGCAAAATGTAATTTCTTTTAACGTTTCCGTTTCAATTATTTCAAATAGATGTGCCGTTATAAATGTTAAGGAATTGTTTAAGTGTTCCTCACAGTGGAAAAAGTAAATATAGGTTAGAGCTTCCACTCCCAGGTGAATTTTCTATGTTTTTCTGTTTTCTTTATGGTAAGGCTTTTCACATACTGCTGTAAAAGTTGCCCACTTGGAGACCAGGAGAAAAAATATTTGTGCTTCTGATGAAACAGGGTATTATACTAATCAGGAAAGTATAGATTTGAAATGTCTTGAGGACTAGAGGAAAGCCTACGGCTGTTCTTATCCTACATTCTCAGCTGGTGTGTTTTGACATCAAGAGCCTGGAGCAGTGCATAAGATACCAAGAGAGAGACTATACCACATATCTGTTTGTGTGGGAAGCGGGGGGAATCTCTCTTGAAAGTATGCCTCTGTGGATTTTCTCTGAGAAGGGTTAATTAATATACATAGCTAGCAGCTCAGAAACTATCATAGTCTCTTATGATGATTTCAGCAGTATCTCACCTGATCTCTGCTTTTTTCCTTTTTCCTTTTTTTTTTCTTTTTCCTTTTTTTTTTTTCCTTTTTTTTTTGGTATGATGTTGCAATTAAGCAATAAGACATAACAAGAAATATGACTACTGGCATGGGATAATCATGTCCTTGGGGTGCAATCAAGCACCAAGAAAAAACGAGTGCTTCTAATCCCCCATGGGTGCGATTACCTCATGATAGCCGTATCCACCGAGAAACTACAGTGCTACCATAAACTGTTTGCTTTTATATTTAAACGTATTATCCAGGCAAGTGACCGCGCTTGTCTCAAGCTGCCATTTTGTGTCAGACGGCATTGGAGGGGTGCAGGCTGGTTGCAGCCAGCTCCTCTGATGCCCTACCAACGCCATGCACCAGATCAAGGAAATTTCCACCAGAGATTCAGCCGGGTACGCAAACCTCCTGCCTTTCAGAAAAGCTCTCCACAGCAGACAGGCTTGTGAGCTGAATTAAAGTTGCCGTAGACTTTAAACGAGGGGGTGGTGAGGGGCAAAAGTAGGGCAGCAAGAAATAACGGATGAGGCTATCTCAGTTGAAAGCAGCCGTGGAGAA
Organism: Chroicocephalus ridibundus; assembly: GCF_963924245.1. Taxonomy (NCBI): domain Eukaryota; kingdom Metazoa; phylum Chordata; class Aves; order Charadriiformes; family Laridae; genus Chroicocephalus; species Chroicocephalus ridibundus. Next base: position 100,156,015 of record NC_086284.1, on the reverse strand, counting down.
GCCTGAGGGCTAAGATGGCAGTCATCATCGATTCAAGGGAAGGGAGATGTCAAGGACAGGGAATGTCAAGCAGGAACAACAATAAGGCATCGTAAGGGGGCCCAGCAGTGCCAAGTCTTCCAAAACCAGCACAAATAAAGCTACTGGACTGTTGTGATTGGTCTATTTGCTGCTTGGTATCACAAGGAAAATGTAAAAAAAGAAAAAAAAGATACATTTACAATGTACATCTGTCCTTTCCCTCCTGCCTACACAAAACTAATTAAAAATATTCTCTCTCGCTCTTCCTCTCACGCCCCCACCCCCACTGGCATCATCTTGAAATAGTCTTTGCAAACAAAGTTAGATACAAGCAAATGCTCTACATGGAACCAATTGTGTCAATATATAGATAAGCAGCAGCAACACACTGGCCCTGAACAAATAATCAAATGCTGAAGGAAGAGCTACAGGAACAAAAACACACTCCAGGTTTCCGCGGTCTGCAACACTCTACATGGTGTATATATTCCTGAAGCATTAACACCTGCTTTTGCAGGTGATAGAATTTTGTGGCACAAAATGTATTTATCCAATAGGTTTTTACACATACTTTACTGCAGCTTCTCACATAGGTGACAGAATGGATTATGTTTCTGCTGATGCTCGCACACCAAACATGCTGGTATTTTCAGGTGAGTGTACACACACACACACATATACACACAGAACAGCTTGAAGGCACACTGAAAACCAGCTCACCACAATATCTCTTAGGTTGGACCACTGAGTCTGTTGCTGAACAAATGACAGCACCACAGGAAAACAGCAAACAAAATTTTTAAGATCTCGAATAGATAGTAAATATTTTCAATGGTTTCAAAATTTGATTTTTTTTCATAATGAATGATTTCTAAATTACCCATAAGAAAGAAAGAAGCCTCAGCACTTAGGCCATTGACCTGTACTAGAATCACATAAGCCCTGAAAATCCTTGACCACAGAGGAAATGATGCATCTGTGACCACAAAAAATGCTGATCTTCCAGGCATGTTTATAAAGAGAAGCCAAAAGCCCCCTACATGCATATTGCATAGAGTTATGGAGCACTGCAGGAAACTAACATATATTCAAAATTTGCTTTGGTTTACTACATTGTCTCTGAAACCAAAATACCTTTGTTTGACTGCAACTTCAGTGAAGAAACCTTCCAGGAGATTATTTCCAACTCAACTGAGGAACTCCTCTCCTCTTGTCACCAAAGAGGTATATAACATGTTCTTGGCATGCAGAATGTTCTTCGGCAGAAACGATATGATGAAGTTATATGTTCCTGATGTACGAGTCTTCTTTTCTTCTTTTCCACTTTTGACATGTCAAAATGTATGATACTTGCAAAGGAGGAAAATACACTCTTTTGTAGAAGAGCTCATTTTCAACCTTTCTATGAACAGTGGTTCTGTTTCACGGTAAATATGGCATGATATTCACCCAAAATTTTGCACTTACCTGGGACCTCTGTAACATTACTTATTACTGTGACATTACTTCTGGCACAGCAGTGAATTTCACTGCATTAAACTGAAACCTAGGAAAACTCTCCTTTTCCACTTACTGCTCCACTGTGCATTTGATTTTCTGCATATCTAGAAAAAGAAAGATATTTATGTTTGAATAAATTAGTTTTCTTAGTAAGGTGTTTTCCACATACACAAAGAAATATTATCCCTATTGCCTGCAGTCTTCCAGTTCAAAGGGAAAAAAAGAGGATGGAAAAGTGGAACACGAGGGAACACTTGATCATGTTGTTTCTTTCAAGCGGTGACCCTGTATGTAGCTATTACCAGAGATTAGTTTGAGCACTCGCTGGCTGGAATTGGACAGGATTAATAAACAAGACAGTCATATTCCTCAAAGGCTTTTGGTCCTCTGTGTCAGAGCTAGAGTCTGTCGATCAAACTCCCACACCAGACTAGAGGTTAAAACTTCGGCAGCCCACACTTGGGTCAGCCAACAGAGAGGAGGAGGGTTCATGGTGCATCTTTTTTCCTTAGGGATGGCAATGATAAGAGAAGGCTGCTGTGGCGTGGGCTGAGGTGGTTTTGAAGAATGACAATAACAATAAAGATGAAGTCAGGCAGAAGTTGCAGTTGGTTCATCACCTTTTGATGAGTACTTTGGAGGATGTTTGTGCTTGAAGCATGTCCTCACGGAAGAAAGGTGAGATGCACAGGCAAGTGTCACAGCTGGACACAGCAGTGGTGGTCAGATAAGCAGCCCTGGTTACAAAGGAAGAGAGCAGAGGAATTTTGAGTCATGACTTCCAAATTTTGAGCACCAGTTCGATGAGACAAAAACCTGTGTAACCATTTGAGCTTCGTTACCATGAGGAAAAGAGAGGTTGAATGTCAGGGGGCAGCACGGGCCAGGGCTGTGGGTTTCCTATGGGCGACAGTGCTGGACCTGGCAGCTGGGCATCAGCCAAGCCTGTGGTGATGAGGCAGGAGTTGTGTCTGACCCTGGTTCCCTCAACGGGCCTGATCCTGACCCCACCCATGGCACAACATCCTGTGCCCAGAGAGTTGCCCAGTGCTGCAGTTGGGGCTGTCCCCTACGGTCTCCTGGCTGCCTTACTCCTGGCTGGGGTGGTGGAATGGGCCTTGGATGTGACGCCCTGACCTGCCACCCACCATGGGCAGCCCCTGATGGTCCTGGACCCCAGGGAGTGACCGTCCATCACAGCACCCCTGCAGGGGCAGCCCTCAGCTTCACTGTGTGTAACAGCCAAACCTCCAGGAAGGGGGATGCCCACAGGGACCTTACACTGGATCCAGCCAGTGGAAATGAAATAAAGCTGAGGACCAGGCTTACTGCATTAGGCTAATTCTGCTGTCCATCCACACCAGGAACAATTCAACTGGACTATTCCAGGGCCAAAACATCTTCTGGAATACAAATGCACGGCTCTCTACAGAAGCAAAATTTCTTCTGTAACATACATCTAGGGCATTTTGTGACAGAGCAGACTTTCCCTCCTATTTTCTTTCCATATATTATTTCTGTAGGTACTTGCACGACCCTCTTGCTTCTTGCAAGCCTGTGATGCCACCAAGATGGGGCTTTGTTTCAGCAGAGTGTTGCGCACCCTTGTGTCTCTCCTGCTGCACAGAGAGTTGAAGGGACTTCACTTCTGGCAACATCAGGACCGTGATTCCCAGTGGGTTCTATTAATGTCTCTTCCTAGCTCTCATTTTCCATCTGCATAGATATTCATATATCTTACAAAGACTAAGCAAGTAAAAAGCTCTGTGGGGCTGGCTTGTGTGGAGGCTGTTTGTCTTTTCTGTACAGCTGCAGGCAAGCATCTGTAAAGTTTCAATATTTACTCTAAATGAAATGTCTCTCAGCTAGAACTGCATTTCATGTAGTATTGCTGGTGCAGATAAGATGTACCCCATAAACACAAAAAAGAAGCCCCTTGGGACACTGGTGCTACTAGTAACAAAGGTGATAATTACTCTTCCTTGGCCTAATTTTAGATTACCTATGTTTCATCTTTGTTGTTATTAACATATATTCTTATCTCATGCTTTAAACTGTCACTATAATCTTAGAGATAGATCAGTTATTATCACATATACCGGACACCTTTTTTGACTGTTGTGTGAATATTAGGGATTAAGAACGCATGGCTGTGGACAGGGATGACTTTGAATCATAGAAAATAACAACTTTAAAGGAACACAAACAGTTCCTTTAAAGGAACACGAACAGGATAGGAACAGCTGGTTGTCCCTATCCCAAAATAAGGTCACTGTTAATATCTTGTTACTAGTAATAGATGGTAGCTTAATTTGTTTTTATAGATGTCCACAGATGGGTATGCTGCAACTTTTGCAGCCATTCTGTTTCCGTATGTTGTCAGAATATTGTGCCTATATCATGCATGCCAACATGAATATTTTTTGCGACAATGTTAACTTCCTGTTTCTTACCTTCTCCAGTGTGGACATCCACCATGCACCGTTTCAGTACTTTACCTACTTAGATGATTAGCATCCAGTCTCTTGCTTAGCCTCAAACAGCTCTACTGTCACTTTTTGAGGCATAGAGCAGGGATAGCACAAGCCTCAGCAAAAACCACTAAAGAATCTAAATGTTTCCTGGAAAAGTAATATCTAAGAGAGATTTCTATTTTTACCTTTAAGTTCAAATTTGCAAGTCCATGGGCTGTACAATCAGATATAACAGGAAACCTTAACCTCTTGCCCTGCAACCAGCAGGAAAACCTTGCATTTTCTACAAAAAAATGCAGGAAATTTGAGAAACTGCTATACAGCTGCATAGAAAAGGTAACAACTATCAACTCTAAACCCAGGCATGATCTGACATAGCTATCCAGATGTGAAAATCACTCTTTTCCACTAACAAAACCCTGAGCAAAAGATTTTTAATCTTTTGCTAACTAAAAGTAACTGAAACTTGTTATTTTGGTTGGGTTTCCAAAGTGTCTTTTCTCATGTAGCAGTTTAGAGTATTGGATTTGGAAGAAGGATTTTGGTCGCTTAATTACATAATGAAATTATTTTCAGCTTTTTATATGCATCGTAATAGTTACATTTACCATTCTATTATCATTAGTGCTTGAGGACATCTTTCATTTAGCTACTTAGAGATTTTTACACAGAACTCCCAGAGGTAAAAGTCATCATCTTGCTGAACTTGAAAGTTTTCTTTTCCCGCATCTTATTCTTCAATCTCAAAGGCCTGACACTTTTTAAACTCTTGGCATTCTCTTCAGTAACAAGGTTGAAATTTGAATGTGCTACATCAATTTGGCTTCGGTTTGATGCCTCACTGAGGCACAGCCTGGATGAGAAGAGAGAAAAAATGAATATGAATGCCAGCCATCTATTGGGATAACTAAGTAAAAAATCGACAGGTCTCAGGCTGTAACTGAGAAGGAGCAGTATCCCATAAGTGAGAACTAATTTATTTTGCATGAAGTGGTAGAAATATAAGTTGCCAGCGACATAACAAAGTTATATAAATTTAGCAACAGCAGTTCAAGAGGAATTTAGACTAATCTGGTGGCAAGGCAGTTACTCACTATACTTTTAAGGACACAGAATGATTTAATGAATTAATAGTTAAACAAATAGCGAGTCCTGAGAGGAAAAGAAAGCCATACAAACCTAAGGTTAATGGAGACTGGTCCCAATGAATGTCTTCTATCCCTTGATGCTGTCTCTTAGGCTTCAAATGTTCTTGCGTTTCTATGCAAATGAGCTGCTTGCAAAACCCAACTCTTTCAAGTATGTTCTAAGCGCTACTGTCTATGTCATTTTACAGTAAACATATTTTTGTTGCATAGCAATATGTTTCTTTTAGAAGATGGGTAAATATGCAAAATGTTTCTGTAACTATTTGTCAGATAGTCAAACAGATTTTTTATCTATCCTCAGGCCCCTTTTATGTTCACTCTTTGTGAACATATGTGACAAGAGCTCTCTCAACACAAACACTTGAAGGAATCAAATTGCAAGCTCTTTTTCTACCAACATTTGCACAAAAAATATAAGAAGAGTATATTTTATCATGTAATGGAGTAGAAACACCCTGTGAACTGTGACCAGCTCTTATAGTTCCTGATTTCACAGGAACCCGTAAAGTTTTTTTTGATCCTCATGCTGATACTATTCAACAATATAAAGATCTCAGGCAGGAGAGTGAAAAATGGAAGCCAAAGTCCTTGTTAATATGTCAGCAACCAGATGTCAATGAGATTTTCTCCCAGTTTCCTTGGAGTCACTCCAGATGCAATATGTGAAAATGAGCAACTGCTCAAATCATGGCATAAGCAAAGCTAATATGCGGCAGAGAGAAGACAGACATGCTGAAGGATTTGCTTTTTCTGCAACATGGGCTGGTTTTGAGGGCACTTGTTCAGGGATTGGTTGACTTGCAGCTTCAAAGATGCTTTGCACTTACTGTCCTGATAAAAATCAAGTTCCCTAGTTTCTTGAGCCAGCGATGAGCCACAGGCTGTAGTGGTCACACACCTCAGTAACCAGCTCACCAGGCTTATTTCAACCACAAATGCCCTGGGGAAAGACAGTATTTTATTGCAAGTCTGGGATGCAATCCTACCTGAAGGCAACTTTGCCTGAAGCCCATGAGCCCAGTCTGCCTGCATCATGTTTCATCATGTCATATTCTTGTATTATCTCCAAGTGCAGAGGTTTCAGTCTACCCAGTGCCCAGGATGCAGAATGGGTATGGCCTATGAAGTCATAGGAACAACACATCTCAAGACCTGTGAAATTGCTATGAAAGAGGCTCCTGTCACTGGTGCAGAAATTTTTGATGAATATGAAATTTTGCTGTTCTCCATGTTAGAAAAAATGAACTAGCTGTATTAGCAAACAACTGGCTCTCAATCATGTATGCCTCTGCCAAACTGACTCTCATACACAACCATCCTTTTCACATGAAGGTTAGTATTACATCTTTTATTATTTTGGTTTTTTTGCAAACTAAGCTAAAGCCCTTAGACCTCTGCAAATCTTCTCTAGGAGAAGAATATACTGTTGTTGTTGATCACAAATAGTCTTATTGAAATGTTCCAGAAGACAGAAAAGAAAGGACAGTCTTTCACTCTTCCACTTTTCTTTCTGTGCCTAAATCTCAACTTTGGCTGTTTTGGTGGTTGTGTTGCTTCATTAATACTCCAATAAGATATAATGGACCAAAGATTCAGCCATAATTATTCTTAAAGCACAACTTCAACAGCATCTTTTCAAGAGTTATATAAAGAATGCTTTGATTCAAGCTTCTGTGTACCAAAATGAATGAGACCTTTTATGATGAGGGCTTACAAATGCACCCAGGAAGCCACAGATGATGTGACTGGCTATAGGCACGCCTCCAAGCTGCTAGGAATTACTAAAACAGTCATTCTACTTTATTTGGGGGAAAGTTTTTCTCTTTGTGAACTAATCAACCAGTCTGCCATTCTCCCTGTGATTCAAAACACGTGAAAGGAAGTGCTATTTCCACAGAAGTTCCCAGATTTTTAGTTCAGTGTGGTGAGCGCTCAAGCGTTTTTTTGTTCTACAGTCACACAACTGTAGAAGCACAAATGGTTTTTGTATTAAGAGACCAGCCAACACTCACAAATTTTTGTCGTATAATAACCATACATTTATGCAAAGCTCCACGATGTAATATTGGTAGAAGTCCTGCAAGCTGTATTCATTATTTTTACCAATTTTACAATAACACTTATGTGATTAAGGAGAGGATACAAACTTAAACAAACTTAGAGCATGAAGACATCTTACTATGGACAGTCTCATTTTTATGTCCAGTTCCACTCCCTGTCAGTCCTGCCACAAGTAGACACCTTTCATTCAGGATGAGGAGTTAAGAGCACTAGTTAAGGGAGCAGTTACATCACTCCCTTGTGTGCCTCTGGCCATAGAAAACTGCATTTTTCTACTGCCTCAGCAAGATGGGCCCCTCAGACTGCAGCACACATGGGTCTTCTAGGAGAAGTGATGAATATGGATTTCAGCATGAACAGTTTACTACTAAATATAGGAACGTTTATAAAGATGAGGGGGAAAAAACTGAGCTTTTAAGTTAGGAGATGTTATTAACAACATAAATAAGAATATTGTTGCAGGTATTTTCAAAGTTATGTAGGATAATTCCAAGAGTATTATGCAATGCAAAATGGTTCCAGTGCAAGTGGAACTGAACAAAGACAAGGACAATGGTTGATCTAGGTTGGAGGAGTCACCAATGTTAAGTCAACCTACACTCTGCATCAAAACTACTTCCATAAAGAAAAATAGGTGGGGCATTGTCATAGGAGACTCTCTCCTGAGGCCCAATATACAGACTGGATCCACTTCTTAGGGAATTCTGCAACCTCTATGGGACCAGGGTTAAAGATGTGAAGAAAAAGCTTCCTACCCTGGTACGGCCGTTAGATTATTATCCATTATTGATTTTTCAGGTAGGCAGTGAGCAAGTTGCTACAAGTCCAAAGGCAATCAAGAAAGACTTCAGGGCCTTGGAAAGACTGGATAAGGGATCAGGAGTACAAGTAATGTTCTCCTCGATCTTTCCAGTTTCAGGGAATGATGAGGGAAGAAACAAGAAGAGCAAGCAAATCAGTACCTGACTCTGAGCCAGCAGAATTTTGGGTTCTTGATCATGGGTTGGTCTACACAACACCATGTCTGCTGATGAGAGATGGGGAACACCTATCTCAAAGGGTGAAAAAGATCTTTTTGCAAGAGTTGGCAGGGCTCATTGAAAGACCTTTAAACTGTATTCGAAAGGGGAAGTGGATAAAATCAGGCCCACTAGAGATAAGCCTGGGGGCAGTATGTCAATGTTTGAGGGATGGTGTGCTAGGGAGGTCCTTCGGTCTGCCATCTCAGTGGAGGCAGGGGATGGAGATACATGTAGCAGCAAAGACACAAGGGTTATTGATGTGTTAGAAACCATGGAAGTGCCTGAGAATGGTCACATAGAAATTAGGGCTTCTCCCCAGAAAAGGTGATGGGATCAATACCCCAGCTGAAGTCTATGTATACCAATGCACGCAGCAAGGGCAACAAAAAAGAGAAGTTGGAAGCCATTTTGCAGCTGGAAAATTATGATATAGTTGCAATCACAGAAACATGGTGGGATGACTCTCACAATTGGAGTGCTGCAATAGATGGCTATAAACTCTTCAGAACGGATAGGTAAGGAAGGAGAGGTGGTGGGGTAGCCCTGTATGTTAGGGAATGTTTTGACTGGCTAGAGCTTGACAATGGTGATCAAAGGGTCAAGTGTTTATGGGTAAGAACCAGGGGAAAGGCCAACAAAGCAGATATCATGGTAGGAATCTGTTATAGACCACCCAACCAGGATGAAGAGACAGATGAAATATTCTATAAGCAGCTGGGAGAATACTCATGATTGCTAGAAAAAAATCTTAAAGGCACAGGAGCTGGCGCTGCCCATGTGCCAAGCTGGTTGGGGAGCTGGAACTCAGGGAGAAAAAACAGAGTTTATGACCTTTGGAAGAAGGGGCAGGCAACTCAGGAGGACTACAAGGATGTCGTGAAGTTATGCAGGGAGAAAATAAGGGCCAAAGCCCAACTAGAACTTAATCTGGCTACTGCTGTAAAAGACAATAAAAAATGTTTCTATAAATGCATTAGCAATAAAAGGAGGGCTAAGAAGAATCTCCGTTATTTGTTGCTGGGCGGGGGGGGAGAGGGGGGAACATAGTGACAAGGGATGAGGAAAAGGCTGAGATACTTAACACCTTATTTGCCTCAGTCTTTAATAGTAAGACCAGATTTCTCAGAGTACCCAGCCCCCTGAGCTGGAAGACAGGGACAGGGGGCTGAACGAAGCCCCCATAATCCAAGGGGAAATGGTTAGCCACCTGTTACACTACTTAGACACAAAAGTCTATGGGGCCAGATAGAAGCCACCCAGGGGTTCTGAGGGAGACGGTGGAAGTGCTCACCAAGCCCCTTTTCATCATTTATCAGCAGTCCTAGTTAACTGGGGAGGTTCCAGTTGACTGGAGGTTAGAAACTGTTTCGCCCATCTACAAGAAGTGTCAGAAGGAGGATCCAGAGAACTACTGGCCGGTCAATCTGGCCTCGGTGCTGGGGATTGTTATGGAGAAAATCATTCTGAGTGCCATCCTATGGTACATACGGAACAACCAGGTGATCAGGCCCAGTCAGCATGGGTTTATGAAAGTTCGACTAACCTGATCTCTGCCTATGACAAGGTGACCCACTTACTGAATGAAGGAAAGGCTGTGAATGCTGTTTACCTAGAGTTTAGTAAAGCCTTTGTCACCATTTCCTTTGACGTTTTCAGCATTCTCTTGGTGAAACTGGCTGCTCATGGCTTGTAAGGGCACATGCTTTGCTGGGTAAAAATACTGACTGGAGGGCCGGGCCCAAAGAGTTGTGGTGAATGAAGTTAAATCCAGCTGGTGGCCGGTCACAGTGGTGTTCCCCAGGGCTCAGTACTGGGGCCAGTTCTGTTTAATGTCTTTATCAATGATCTAGACGAGGGGATTGAGTGCACCCTAAGTAAGTTTGCAGAAGGCACCAAGTTGGGAGAGACTGTTGATTTGCTTCAGGGTAGGAAGGCTCTACAGCGGGATCTGGACTGGCTGGATCAGTGGGCCAAGGCCAATGGTATGAAGTTCAACAAGGTCAAGCACTGGGTCATGCATTTGGGTCACAACAACCCCATGCAGTGCTATAGTCCTGGGGAAGAGTGGCTGGAAAGAGGCCTGGCAGAAAAGGACCTGGGGGTGTTGGTCAATAGTGTGCCCAGGTGGCCAAGATGACCAATAGCATCCTGATTTGTATCAGAAATAGTATGGCCAGCAGGACTAAGGAAGTGACCATCCCCCTGTAGTCAGCACTGGTGAGGCCCCACCTTGAATACTGCGTTCAGTTTTGGCCTCCCACTACAAGAAAGATATTGAGGTGCTGGAGTGTGTCCAAAGAAAGACAACGAAGCTGGTAGTAGGGTTGGGAGCACAAGCCTTATTAGGAGAGCAGCTGAGGGAGCTGGAGTTGTTTAGCCTGGAGAAAAGGAGGCCGAGGGGAGACTTTATCGCTCTCTACAACTACCTGAAAGGAGGTTTTAGTGAGGTGGGGGTCAGTCTCTTTTCCCAAGTAGCAAGTGATAGGACAAGCGGAAACAACCTCAAGTTGTGCCAGGGGAGGTTTAGACTGGATATTAGTAAAAATTCTTCACTGAAAGGTTTATCAGGCATTAGAACAGGCTGCCCAGGGAAGAGGTTGAGTCGCCTTCCCTGGAGGTATTTAAAAGACGTGGAGACGTGGCACTTACTTACTTACTTACTTACTTAGGTACATGGTTTAGTGTGGACTTGTCAGTGTTAGGTTAATGGTTGGACTCGATGATCTTAAAGGTCTTTTCCAACCTAAATGATTCTATGATTCTATGAGTAAGTGGAATACTAATTTTTATAGTGAATTTAGAAGTTTTTCTTTCAAACTAGAATTAGTTTGTGGAATCAAGCCCTTCTACATTTATGTTAAAGTGAGATGTGCTGCCCCAATTGAAAGCTAGGTATAAACTCAAAAAAAATGCTAGAATTTCAAGAAGTTATTATGTTATACCACCAGATCCAAATTTTCCCATAGAAAAAATAATTTTGTAATGTTATTTCAATCCTGATATAATTTAATTAACAATGCTAAATTAGATTTAAAAGCATTACTAGGAAAAGAAATGTAATGCATACAAAATTCAACTTCTCTGAAAGTTAGATGCCACCTAATGGATGGGTAGGTAATATGCCGAGCCACCTAACCCTGACTAAATGGTGGACTCACTATGAGGATCAAAAGTGGGTCCATTCCTAAATTTAAAGAAAATTAAAAATTTAAAGAAAATTAACAGGCTGAAAGAAGAGCTATGTATTGATACCATTGGGTGGAGTTCTGATCAATTTGAAAAGTGGTACAAGAACAGACGGGTATACCCAATTTCACCACCCAAAGGTCAAAAGGCACTGAGGTCAGAATTGTCCTGACTTGACAATGTCCTTGAAATGCTACTGAATAAAAATGAGAAATGTTCAGTCCTTTGATGCTCTTCTTCTAAGGAAGAGGCACTTTCTTCAAAACCTATTTAGGACTCGGACTAACAGACTTAGTGACTTTGGTGCTTTCCTGACAATCAGATGTACCAACATAAACTGACAACAATATGACAAAATGCAAGGACAGCTAAGGGAGGGAATATTGTAATTTACCCTAAAGGACAGAGAGAAGATGAATCAATATTTATTACTAAAAGGCTCCGTTGAGAATTTCTGCACTTCAAAGGAAGTCAAAATTTGTCCTTGAAGAGTGACAAAAACTGCTTTTCTAGAACAGTGACCTGACTGAAATCTAAATCCTTGTTCCAAAAATTCAGATTCCTGCCAGGATCTGACTTCAGGAATATCCAAAATCAATACCCTTAGCATGCCTCCACAGATTTCTGTGCAGAATTCTCATTCCGTGTATTAACTGAGAAGGCTATGCCAGAAGCAAAAGAGAAAAGAAAAAGCAGGCTCCAGATTTTAAAATTATTCTCTTTAAAACAATAATAAATCAGCTGGATTTGCATTTGATATCTGAGGCAAATTTGCCTTGGTAACTAATTTAATTGTCTCTGTTACACATACAACACCCATGGAGTGTATTGCAACCATAGAAGATATGGTTTGCATTTTGTCTTTTAAGCCGAATTTAATCATAACCTAACTTACTGTTACATTATTCACTGGTCTTATTATTGATAAAGTACAAAGAGGTCATAATTCTTGCAGTGCGTTTGCCTGACAATAATATGCAGTGTAGGAACCTTAGAGTAATATATATTATGTCATACCTTTCCGAGTTTATTGTCTTAGGGTTACCTTTCATTCTAAGGGTCATAGAATTATCAGGACATTGAAGGTGCCCTGACAATTAGCTCTACTGAAGCTGTACTCCAAAGCCATAGTACTGCCATACTACCATGACATTAGCCATACTAAAACTAATTACCAATTTAAACATAGCTAAGGATTTACTAGCACTACCAGACCATTCTTTTCCTACAAGTTCAGGTTAGCTCATTCGCAACCCCTCTTCTGTCCTGTGTTTGCATATCAAGTAACACGTGCAAAAGAAAGAAAACTAGCTCTCTCCCTTTTATAATAGCTATCAGCTGTGTGCTTGAGGGGCAAAGGAAGGAGAATTTTCTCATAATTCCTAGTCTTGCTTAAACCTTCATGCTTGTGTTGAATAAAAAGTAGAATCCATTTTTACATTCATTTTCAATGTGTTCTGTGTTTCTATTTATGGAAGCCATTCAATGTATGCAAATACCACATTCTTTTGAATTCTGCTATATTTCCATTATGGCTCAGTAATTAAAACAGATAGTGATTACCCTAACTAAATACCAAAAGCTTAAAATTTTGTTTGTTTTTTTTTCTTATCTGTACCTTAAATTGGTTAGTATTTATTCCTTTTTGTCATATGGGCTTTGCATGTGACAATGTTTTGGGAGAGCATTTCTAATCTCCAAAATAAGACAAGCAGTACGAACACCTCACTGCACTTACTGCAAGCATTTAATCAATCTTCAGATTAATTAATTTCAACTTTCTCCTTATATGGTACTTAACTGGACTGTTTTTTTTACCTTCCATTATTTTTAACACTAATCCTATATTAAATTGGAGCTACTCTAGCCATTTTGACATTCTTACAACATACAGTTATTGTAGCTCAACCCTCTTGAAAATTATTCTACCTTCTCTGGAATGCGCACAAAAGGATGCTGTATGACCTTCAGCAGGAACTGGCAAATGACCTTGAACATGCTTTCTAAATCCTATACTTTGATTTAGTAAGAACATTTCTTAAGATAAACTATTTACTAATTTAACCATATTAAACTATCCAATCTACTTATTTTTAGTTTGTTTCTTTATCTTTAAGGATCTTTGATATGAATTAGACAATAATATTGTTTGAGACAGGCTTTCTTCACTAAATAAACATATATTATTTAATTATGCCTTTAAGACTAATTAATACATTATGTTAATAATGATCTGCTCTTGTCTTGCAACTATGGAATAGAAATACACTTTGAAGTTTTCTGTGTTCTTAGTAATAGGCTAAATAATGCCACGATGGAATCCTGTTTCTTGGCTTCCACACTACTCATTATTTCTTTTACTAATTCATTACTGATTACTGCAGTGCCCAAGAGACCTAGTCATGGACCAGAATGCTCTGCGTTTTCTGAATATTGAACAAAAAATAGTTTATTCTTTCAGATAAAAATGGAAATACTGTTAAACCTAGTGACAGTCATATTTCAATAATATGTATGCTTTCACTAATTTACCTTTAATTTCATGAAGTGCTACTCATCTGTATATTTTTAAAGTTGTTGACTTTAGTTATTATTTTATTTATTTTCAATTACTTTAATAAATATTGCTTTATTTCAAAATGTAGATCTATTTTTCTATTCAAGCAACCTCATTTAGTACCTAAAATGGGATCGGAATAGAGTATTAATCGCATGAATACCATTTATCAATAATTCCGTGTGTTACATTTGTTTATGAATTAGGTTGGTGATAAACGATTGGTGAATCCCATCCTACTATTGATCTTGATAATATGACTTGTTTTCTTTTCTTTCTGGTACAATTAATCTGAAAATTAGCTACTGAACAGCACTTTGACAAATTACTATCTTCCCTGTGATTTCCAGTTTGTAGAGAAAACATCAGATCACAGGCACCTGTGAGGTTACCCCACCAATATCTCTAGCTGGATGGCTGCTAGGCTTCCCCTTGCCATAGTCTCCTTAGCCCCATACGAAACCCTGTCCTTACGGAGCACAAACCTGAGAAGAGTCTACAGTGCCTAGTCATCATCACTTTAAAATCAAAGTGGAAAAGTGCTGGATTTTGTGCATGTTTTCCTCACCCACCCTTTAGTTACAGATGAAGAAAAGTGAAATCACGGAGGTCACAGAATACAAGGTTTGAGAGAGTATTGAGATGCCGTTCTTCGTCCTCCAGTCCCAAACCATCGTATTTACAACACTTCTGGCAAACACCTGAAGGAAATACCTTTATTTGTAATTCTCAGCGCCAGGGGAAGAAAGTAGCAAGCCATTTTACACTACATATGCTTAGCTTACAGGGAAAGGGCAGTGGTGACACACAGACTTTTTTTTTTTTAAAAAAAGAATTCTACAAAGCAATGCAAATAACAAGGCAAAGATTAAGTGGTTTTAATAAAAAAAGGTAATCGAGTAGGTTAAAAGACTAAATGGAATCAAGAAAATTCAGATTTTATGCTGAGCCTTGCATTGGCAGAAGAGAACATTACAATACATTTTTTGTCATTTAATATTTCTTCTGCTTTAATTGATCCTGTGATGTTTTGTATTTCACAGACACGTGCTATTGCTCCTTTGACACAGAAAGTTGTTGACCATATGCTTGACAAAATGGCTCATAAGAAATCTTGACTACTTATAAAACCATCATTGACAGATTTAAAAGTTTGGGGTTTGTTTTTTTTTTTTTCTCTAGAGAGAGATTGTGTACAAGTAACTGCACCGAGAGCTGTGTGTTTATTGTCTTGCAGTCGCGTTTGGATGCAGCCCACTTGGTTTACAGAGAGATTTGTTCTGACTGTCACCTGCTGGATTCTGAGAGCCAATTTGCGGATTCTAGCATGGGCATCACACCAAGAAATTTGGCAACCAAGATTTGTTATAAGGAAGATGAGCTGAGGTGTAAAAGTCTCTTTGGACGTTATTTGAGGTGGAGATTTTGCAAGCAAAATTTAGTTCATAATTCCTCAGATAACAGGCAAGTGAGAGCAGAGACCTGCTTGCTCTCTGCTGTCTGTATTCCCTCCACAGCACTAGAAGACATGGAAAGTAATTCCAAAAATATTGTCAGAAAATTTATTAGATCATGCTCAGGAGGGAAAGCAGAGATGGGAGGTGGGGGAGAAGATTATGAATCACATGCGAGTAATAACACTTCTTCCAAGTGAAGGGAAAAGCAGTTATGCAATAGAGAGAAAACTGAAAACAATCAAGCCTGTACCAAACATTCACGTGCAAAGTTTTCTGGTTTTCTTTTTTTCTTGAAGATTTGGGAACTGAGAAAAGTAAACAGGAAACTATGGAAGTGTACATGTCAAAATTCAATAAGAAACATTTTCTTATGGAGTACTTGGTTTGATCAAAATCTCAGAGAAGCTCACCCCCAAGGAAGACGGTATCTAATACATTGCAGATTCTCAGGGATTAAAGCTTTGGGGAGTTCATTTGGGTCTCTGAATCCCAGGATTTCAACCCATCACAAGACAAGACAATGGTATACTGCAAACAGAGAACAAGTTGCCTTTTCTCCAGTAGATTTTACTTTACTTCTTAAAGGCAATTGCTACAATCATTGCCTTATGAAGCTCCTGAGCTTATTCTATAACCCATGAGGCAGGCCCAACACAGGTAGGGCGTGAGGTAGCACAGATGCTAGGCACAGAATTTTGACCACACGGACTGACATGGATTCCTCACAGAGACCCAGAATGGGGCAATGTGAACCCACTACAGCTCACAATTCTGCCAGAAGCATGGTCTCTCTGTATCTGACCAATACCTCTTTGCATAGGCAGAGCTCATGTGTTTGTCCTGGGCCAGAATATTGTGAAGGGCACAGATTTGACCTGCAGCAGAGAGCAGCCAGATAACCTGATGGAGGTTTAGTGCTTTGGGTAGATTCTAGCATGCAAGTCCCTCAGGACTTCACCCACTGCACAGGTGTAGGCCTGTGCTTTAAAAGAAAACTCCTCTTTCAGAATTGTATTTAGTGAAGCTCAATTCCAGATTTAATTCCTTCCTTGTACTTGCTGCAGCAACTCTTAGATAACATGTAAGAAACAAAAGGCATGTTGTTGTACCAGGATTTTTAAGAAGTTATTCATTGCTATACTTTAGTTGAGATCTGTGAAGAAACACATGCGGCATATTTTGAGAATGTGCTATGCCAGGTTACCCTAAGTCACAGTGTGTTTAAACAACCACTTTATTCTACCATCTGGTACGTGATAGGTTTCTGATAAATACGTGCCTGCGCTTTGACTGTGGGATGCACACAAGTATGGAGGCTGGATTTTTCCAAGATGTTTGTCTAAGTCTCAGACAAACAGCTTTGGCAATGTGCAGGAGCTTTCTGCGGGTGCAGCAGTAATTCTTCCCCTTCATTTCCATCCCTGCAGCTGCATCACCCATCCCAAAAAAGGTGCCAGGACAGTTTAAGGTGAGCTCAGACTATTACTGTAAGCCAAAGAGGTGACTGTCACTCAAACAAATGTAGCCAAGTAGAAGACTGGATTTATGGATTTATGTATAGGCAAAATCAGCATTTGCTGACTGCTGAGCACCCAGGGTCCCTGCTTTGGAGAAACAGAGGAGAGACAAGGTCTGGCATTTGAGCAACACATCATGCTAACCTTCCAAGTTCAACCTTCAAAGTCTTCTGGCACTGCTCTCCTGTCTGGCTTCTCCTCACCTACTTATGTTTGCCCTTTGTCTGCCGCAGGAGAAGGCCTTGCCCCTGCCCTGTCCCCTTTCCTCCCTCTCACACAGCAGCAACAGCTCAAATAAGAAAATGCTCCTGAGGCCACAGCAGGAGGAGGACACTACTGCAGAAGGGAGGGGGGGACTTCTGGCAGGGATGCACAGGTAACATGGTCACCTGGGCAGGAGGAAGAAGATCCAGTACCAGAAGGGAAGCAGTCACAGGTAAAGAAAGTTTTTCTTCCAGAAAATGGTAGGCTGAGGGATAAGAGAGAGACAAATAGTCCCATGAGCACCGACAGCCCTCCAAAGTCTCACAAGCCCCCACAAACCCGATAGGCTTCTCCCAAAGCCACAGAAACTCTGGGAACCCCTCCAACTCTCCCTCTTTTTTCTGCAAGTCCTGGAGCTGTGGACCTTTTCCAGCCTTCATCATCCAGTTCTTCTCAGCGGTTCATCTCAGCCTTCCTCCACTCTTTACTGTCATCAGAATTGATTGTCTTCTCCCTGAGGATGTCCTCGTTCAGCTTTGCCAACACCTCCGAGAAACCTTGAGCTGGCCCCAAGCTTGTTTTACTTTCCATAGATGGTGGCAATGTCACTGCAGCAACATGTTGCTCAATGCACTCTGCAAAGCCTGCCCACAAACCTGGTAAATGCTCAGCTTTTTAAGCTGTGAAAAGATGGAGCTGTGAGGTCAGCTGTGAAATACCACACTCGTTTGTGGACAGCAGTTCTGGTATATTTATGTTGAGTAGCTAAGGGCCTTTCTGGCCAGTGATGGTACCATTCAATAACACTTTGGAGAATATTTTATTGAGAATAACTCCATGTAATGCAGAATGGATCAGAAAGCTGGGGTCTGATCCCAACTCTACCACTTTTTTCATTCTTTTTACTTAAACTTCAGATCCTAAGAATCTGCCTTTAAGCCTTGCTCTATATTTCAGTCTCAGCTCAGTACATGAAGCTTCCTAAAAACATAACCTCTTCATAATTCATCAGTTCTGTGGCTGACAAGAGTATTAGATAAAATATGATAGGAAAAAACCAACCCCACTGCTGTCTAGTTTTTGGGAAAATTGCTGTAACAGATCAGGCCAGTGTCGTATGTTGTCAGGCACGTCACGAGTGTTGGCCAGTGTCTGACAAGGCTTCAGAGAGAGCTACAAAATGCAAGCAATAAATACCCTTATGACTAAGATGAAAGTTAATTTGTGTTCCCACTTAATGAGTTCTTAATTTATATCCTGAAGTGCAAGGGTTGAGCTCTCATAAAACCGTGTCCTTTGGAAAATAAGTAAGTGCTTCCATTTTTCATACTGTACTGCAGTTCTTTTTACTGCTAACAGCACGTTGTTTTAATAATATCTTGTAGCAGTAAGTTCCATCAAGTTTTTTTTGTGCTGATTAATTTAAGGAAAAGAGCCTGATAGAAGTTTTGCAAGTTGTTATTTACGTAGTACTCTATAGCTACCCAGTGCATTAGTCTATAATAACAAAGTAAAGAGAAAAGTCCAATCCATTGCCTGTGTCAGACTCTCTCTTATAGACTCATCTCTTACAGACCTGTCACTCTTCCTCTTCCTTGAGCT
The DNA here is from genome assembly GCF_963924245.1 of Chroicocephalus ridibundus. NCBI lineage: Eukaryota > Metazoa > Chordata > Aves > Charadriiformes > Laridae > Chroicocephalus > Chroicocephalus ridibundus. The sequence goes on along the minus strand of NC_086284.1, from coordinate 100,137,266 downwards.
ATCTTTAATACTCTTTTTCAAGAAACTCTTTGCATACTGCTAATTGTCTTCATCGTCATTTCTGTGTCTTTCCTACTTCTTGTTGAGGTTAGACAAGTAAAACTGAGCAGTAGTTGAGGTTAGCACATTTTACCCTTCATTATTATTCACCGAATGCTGCTATCTGACCTTGGGAGAGCGTTATGTTGTTCAGGTTTGTACTTCTGTCGTTTCCCTAAGTAGTTACAGTTATTTGTGAACACAAAACCATGGAGTTGTTCTCCCCAGCACACACTGCCTCGCTTTGCTGAAGGGAACATCTTGAACTCTTCACATACGTTGACTCATTATGACGGATGAAGTAGGATGTGACATCCCACTTACATCTCCCCAGCATAAACAGTTGAAACATAATAAGATCTCCCATCTGCCTCACTCCTTTGCTCCCCCAAAACTGAAAGCAAAATGAAGAACCAAAGTCATTCACATCTTCATTCAGAGAACAATTATATTAGAAAGCAAAAACATCCACATCTTTAAGCCGATATCAGTGCTGAAGTTGTGTTACTATTATTCCAAACAACAGCAAAATTCTTACTAGCTTTGGAGAAAAATATACATGAAGGGAACTTGTTCCTGGTATAATTTTATTTCTACCTGGAGAAATTTCGTCCGCAGGCTGGCTTGCCTTAGAGTCTTCCACACTGCATACTGGTACCTGACAGTGCAAACTGAAATTTATCTAAAGTGAAAAGACGGGGTATGCTATTTCTTAGCAGTAACAGGAATATAACCATCTCTGGGACTGGAATCCATTTCTTGACCTGATTTTCTTCTGTAATTAATGAACAGAGTAACAGTTCACTGAAAGTCTCAATAGGACTGCAATGTATATGAACGTTTGCATAGGTACCCCACTCTAAGAGAATAAACTGTAATTTTTCTATTTCCTGTAGCTACTTCCAGACAGGGAATGCCACCCAGGACTTTAGTTACCAGGAATGGAAAAGTAATTCATGCCCAAAGCAACAAGGGAAAAAGTCTATAAAAACGAACTGGAAGAAATGCCGTTTTATGGTGATACATTTTAGGAAAAAAGCTTCCAAACCCAACTGAGATTTAAGCCACATAAGTCCAAAGTACTTTGAGAGCTTTGATGGAAAAGATGTAAAGCATTATTTAAAATCAAATTCAACCTCTGTATAGTTCTACAGGAATTTGAGCTGTTCTGTTTCATTTTATTACCACTATTTGACAGGTCAGGGACATTTCTAAGTTATGATAACTAGAAACCTTACGTGCTCTCACATAAATAAATTAATAAAATAATTTATTTTAATGAATTATGAAAAAATGTATTTTAGGAATTTTTTTTTAAATTTTAAAAATTATTGAAATAATTTCTTTTTAAATGTTCATTGCTAAATTAAATACTAAAATGAACTAAACATATTTTTTTCTCTAGTGGGAAACTTACCCTCAAAGAACAATTAGATATGTATTTTGGACACTGGCTATGTCTACAGAAAGCCATCGGCATAGAAATTGAGGCTACTTCTGTAGAAATGGAGTATTAGAGCTGTGTTGGTGGAGTATTTCCCCAGTCTATTTAGCCTTGTTGAGAAAAACATGTTCGTCTGTACAGGGCAACACCCTATCTCCATCTCATCACACCAGAGGGTATATTAGAATAGCTGTATGGGACCAGATGAAAAGCCCATGTGCCACAAAAGGTCTTTCACTCAAAGTGGTTGATGCCCCAGGAAAGAACACAGAGAATTCCTCCCCTGGTGTACTGTCCCACCAAACCAAGCAGGTCCTCAGCCACAGCTGCTTCTGGATTTCTCGTTCAGTAGCCCTTGATGAAGGTGTGTCCCTGAATTTGCTGAATCTTATTTTCAGTCCACTTACGCTTTTCAAGATCTGTTATATTTTAACCTCCTCAACATTTTGTGTCAATGAATTCTACAACTTCAATTAAATGGTGAGGTTGTTTTGGTCTTAAATGTACTACCTAATCATCTTGTTGGGTATCACCTAGTTTTGGTATTATAAGAAGCAGTAAAACTTATTCCCTATTCACACTGTTCACAGCAGTCGTGTTCTGTTACCCTTGTTAGTGCTTATTCCTTTTCCGAGATAAAACATAATGTACCTTGACTATTCTCACTCAGTAGGCAAGCTATTCTATGTCCTTAGCCATCTTTCTTTTCCTTCTCTGTACCTTTTTTGTTCACTGAGGTTTTTTCTGGGATACCATGACCAGAATTGTAAAGCGTTCAGGATATACACGTACCAAGGAGTTTAGTACAGACACAAGTTTTTCCTTTCCAGTTTTCATTTTTTCCTTTTTTCCTCATCCAACTTGCTTTTTCGAACACTACAGTCGATGAGATGACACTTTCAGAGGATTATTCACAATGGCTCCCCTAAGGACTCTTTCATACCAGCTAATTTAAAGTCTATCGTTATGTTTCTACACTTTAAATTATTAAAGATGTTTGGTACGTTCCTACCCACTCTACCATTTAGAGTAATAGGCTACTACTCTAACTAGTTTTGTGACTACTCTTCCATTTACTACCTAGTGGGTTACTGGACAATAAGATACAGTAGTATTTTGGGACACTATTTTTATCAGTGTCAGGCAGCACCAATGGCCCATGTATCCAGCGACTACATTACATACACAGGAAATTCAGTTTACTAACACATCTTACTGTGCATAAAATATTCTCCTACAGTCTTAATTCTGTCCCTTGTAGATGTTTCTGCTTAGATTCAGGTAAATTATTGTTCAATAACAAGATTTCCAGAATAGATTATATCTTTGTCTTCCCAGGTATTTTCTCTATATGTATCCTTTTCCACCCACCCCAGACCCATTTACCTGTTCACTGGCTGCACCACGTATGGAAGTTTATCATTTAAGTTTGAACCTGCTGTTCTTTGTGAAAAGCATGAACATGTAACACACATGAGATTAATCCTTATTTTAATAAACAGATGCATTACTTTGTGTCAAATGGAAATCTCTTGTATAAATAGCCTGTTGTGACAGACTGTTGCATAATTCATTAAAAATGCATTCATTTATGCATTTAGATATTTATGAAAACCTTTTTTTAATTAATCCTTTCAATACATTCATCAAGCCCTATAAAACGTTCTTGAACCCACTGGGGTCTTATTGAGAAGAGAAATTTACAACTGCTGAATCAATCTGTTTCAAAAGTGAGATAAATCAAAAAGGTTTGAGGAAGATGCTTAAGGGGCAACAAGTAGCATTTTTTTTTACAAATCCCACTATAACGTTTTGTATGATTTGCCTGGGAAAAACTGCGTCCTGGGAATAGGAAGCGGTTTTGATGTTGCAGGTTTAGCTTTGGTGAAGTGAGGCTGGAAAGCATCAGGATCAGCTCAAGTCTAAATACGAAGACGAGATTTTCAGGGAGGAGGAAGAGGTTGTTTCTATTTGATCTACCTAACAAATATTGAAAAGGCATGTTTTTTTCAAGGGATAAGTGCTCCACAACCCAAACTCATAAGTCGCTTCAGAAAACAAAAACTCTTAGCTTATTAAAAGAAGACAGATGCAAACACTGAAGGAACCAGAATCTACCACGCTGTATCACTGCCTACAAACGCTGCCAGGTACCTGTAGTCTTGGCTGACCTGCTCAAGAGCAGTTTGCTGCAGACACCTTGCACGGAAAATTGTGCCAGTATGAAACACAAATCTGGGTGCCAGCCTGGTGGTTCCACTTGCGATGTCCAGAGATACCTCAACAGAAGAGTATGTCAACTTTTCGCATGTATTTGCTGGAAAAGTAGCTGTAAGGAAGAGCTTCTGAGATGGGTGAAATCTCGCTGATGGGAGGCTGACAGGAGTAGCCATCATGGGAGGAATGCAGGATGGTCAAGAGACACCGTTGCCATGGCAACACTGCCTGGGAAAGAAAAAAGAGGAAAACCTGCGATTAAAAGGGAACGGCTGAAATAGGGAGGAAAACGGGGCTACCAATGCGATGCCAGCCCAACGCCGGTGCGTGCTGTGACAGGCTGACAGGCACTCATCACCTCAAATGACTAAAGCTGCCAGTCACTCTGTCAAGCGCTGATTTCACTTGGCCATCTGGCCAAATGCCATGTGCTCCTAGGAGGCCACAGACTGAAAATGAGTTTAGGGTGTTTGAATAAAAGTCTTCAAATCATTTTGTGAGGGCATGGTGCTCATTAAACGTAGCTTGAGTGTTTAAAGCTATAGGCTCAAATAGGTCTCAGAAGCCTTTTGCCAGCCCCCAGTACCAAAGTAACTTCCAGTGAAAAAAAAAATTAAATAAAAAAAAAAAGAAAAATATCCATTGAACATACTTGAGTCAAACCTGAAGAGAAGAGTTGCTAACTTGTACATGTTGTTTCTTATATGCTTGTAGTAAAAGCAGTTGCAGGTTGAGTAACCCTGATTTAACAACTCCATGGCACAACAGCAATTGCCAGGATTTTCTTTGTGAATGGATCTGGGCAGAAGAACACCCTTAAATCACCCACTTGACTTAATAGAAACCCAGACAGGACACTGCAAATTACTTTGGCAAAGCTGAGTCATCTGTACAGAAACTCAAAACTAATATTAATCTGTTGCCCAGACCAGCTAGTAGAAAAAGAATTTATGACAGAAACCGACCTAAATTACAACAAATTGCAGACCAATATTCCCCTGTCAAATGACCATATAAAAGTACACAAGCCTCTCAGCCTGTGTGCTTTCTAGGGGAGTTTTTGCTGTCTAAATACTGCTTCTAGCCAGAAGAGAAACCCAATTTCCTTACATAGAAAAAAACTCCAATGCAATTAGTTCTCAAGACACTCCAGAGTAGTACAGGTTCCTCTATCATTACTTTCTGCTAAAATCACAAATAAAGGCATCTAAAAGAAAACAGAAAAAGGTGAGAAAGAAGAGTTACATATCTATACAATTACATACACTTCCCATGGCTGTTTACCTTCTTACATTTTTTAAATATATTTTCACAACATTGTTGAAAAGAATGGCAAATAACAGCCTCTTTTCAGAGTATCGAATTGATACACAGTGAGATTAAATGAATTACTGAAGATCACTCTGGAAATCTGCACTGGAGCGAAAACTTGCATTTCTCATGTTCTTGCTCTGCACCTAAGGAAAAGGTTGGTACCCTTAGGCACAGGTACTCTGCAGCATGGCAATATACATTGGGAAAATAAGGCTGCAGCAAGCGATGAACGTTACACAGGGAATGGGTTGATTTTTTTGTTGGTTCTGTTTTATGTTTGTCCCAGTGCTCTTTCAGAAAGTAAAATAAGTTATTCAGGCCCTGCTTTTTCATAATCTCAAGGGTACTTCGTGTGCGGATAAGCCATCGATTTTTGTTCTCAGTCTGTTACAGTCACATACATGCAGTAAAAGTAATTTCCTTGGGACTAATATCATTTGTTCTCCAGGGTTTTTCCTTATGAAAACTGGATTTTGAACAATCTTTATGTAACCTTTGCTATTAAGGTTACAAGAGATTGAGATCCATTTGTGAGATGAGCAAGGTATAAAATTTTGCTTCTGCAAACTTTCCTAACAAAGTTCTTTATGTAAGGGAAAGAATGAAGGTTCTTCTGTGATAAAGTTTCCAATTGAAACAAACAAAAAAACCCTGTTAAATTACTTTCCCTTCCTGGTTTGCGCACCTATTGCACTAAAACCTCTTTTTAATCTAATTTTGACTTTCACTCTAAAGTTATTAAAATTCAGGTTTTAGAAGAACATGACTTTTCCCCTCTTAGAACAGTATGGAGTGTTTTATTGCTATACTTATTCTAAATCCGGAACAAAAGTGTTCTTCAATGTAAACGAGTTGTTATACTAGAGCTTGGTAAAGGATCATGGGTCCAGAAAACTGGACTGAAACTTTACTTCAGTCATGAAGAAAAAAAATATTTGGACTATGGGCATTTACCCACCTTAACTATAGAGATATTAAATTAAGAGCATTTTTAGGGGGAGTAACTTCTCCCGACAGACAACTCCATCCCAGACATCACATTGGTTGCATTCCTGAGGAAGAGCTGGTAGGGACAGACTGCTGTTCTCCTATTTAATAAAGCCCGCTCAACCCTGAGCAAAAAGAAAGCAGCCTTCCTTCCCCCTGCCCTGATCACCCCCCTACCCAAAGTCTGTAATGTTTTAATACATCAGAATGGAAAGTCTTGGGTAGGACATCTGACCTTGCTGGATATTGATCTTCTAGTTGTCAAAGTCTCATTGTCAGTGGCGAGAGGTTTCCCTCATTAAGGCACCGCGGTCATTACAGTGTGCAACACCACTGTGATGTGACTACAAGGCACAAAAATCAGATGCCTGCCAACTGCTAAGTGGTGGACCTTTCTTTGCAGCTGGGCAGCTGCAGTACATCCATATTGCTGTCGTCAGTTGAAGTGAACTTCTGAACAGCAAGGCCTGGGGCGTAATATAAGAGGGAGTTACGGACAGTTGATGGGTAAGAGCTGGTGGAAGTGCTGCTCTGCAGCCATAGGATGGTGGGATACCCTTATTTAGAGCTGGCTAAAAGCAAGATTTCTTCAAAAATTTCCTTTGTGTTCCTGTTGAAAAACAGATAGAAGAAGAACAAAACATTTTTTTCTCTGTTTGGAGATGATACTTAAGATCATAGAACCATAGAATCATAAAATCATAGAATGTGTTGGATTGGAAGGGACCTTTAAAGATCATCTAGTCTAATCCCCCTGCAGTAAGCAGGAACATCTTCAACTAGATCAGATTGCTCAGAGCCTCAAGCCTGGCCTTGAATTTTTCCAGGGATGGGGCCTCCACCACCTTGCTGGGCAACCTGTTCCAGTGTTTCACCTCCCTCACTATAAAAAACTTCATCCTAATGTCTAATGTAAACCTACCCTGCTCTAGTTTAAAACCATCGCCCCTCATCCTATCGCTACATGCCCTTGCAAACAGCCCCTCCTCAGCTTTCTTATAGGCCCCCTTCAGGTACTGGAAGGCCGCTATAAGGTCTCCCCGAAGCCTCCTCTTCTCCAGGCTGAACAACCCCAACTCTCTCAGCCTGTCCTCATAGGAGAGGTGCTCCAGCCCTCGGATCGTCCTCGTGACCCTCCTGTGGACCCACTCCAACAGGTCCATGTCCTTCTTGTGCTGAGGGCTCCAGAGCTGGACGTAGTACTCCAGGTGGGGTCTCACGAGAGCAGAGCAGAGGGGGAGAATCACCTCCCTTGCCCTGCCAGCCACACTTCTTTTGATGCAGCCTAGGATGCTGTTGGCTTTCTGGGCTGCAAGCACACATTGTTGGCTCACGTCCAGCTTTTCATCCACAAGTACCCCCAAGTCCTTTTCTGCAGGGCTGCTCTCTATCACATCATCCCCCAGCCTGTATTAATAATGAGGATTGTCCCGACCCAAGTGTAGGACCTTGCACTTGGCCTTGTTGAACTTCATAAGATTTGCTTGGACCCACCTCTCTAGCTCGTCCAGGTCCCTCTGGATGGCATCCCGTCCCTCTGGCACATCGACTGCACCACTCAGCTTAATGTCGTCAGCAAACTTGTTGAGGGCGTACTGGATCCCACTGTCTATGTCATTGATGAAGATGTTGAACAGCACTGGTCCCAGTATGGATCCCTGAGGGACAACACTTGTCACCCCTCTCCATCGGGACATCGAGCCATTGACCACCACCCTCTGGATGCGACCATCCAGCCAGTTCCTTATCCACTGAACAGTCCACCTATCAAATCCGTATCTTGCCAACTTAGAGAGAAGGATATTGTGGGGGATCGTGTCAAAGGCCTTGCAGAAATCCAGATAGATGATATCTGTAGTTCTTCCCTTGTCCACTGACGCAGTACTCCACTGTAGAAAGCCACTAGGTTGGTCAGGCACGACTTGCCCCTGGTGAAGCCATTCTGGCTGTCTTGAATCACCTCCATGTCTTCCATGTGCCTTAGCATAGCTTCTAGGAGGATCTGTTCCCTGATCTTCCCAGACACAGAGGTGAGGCTGACAGGGTGGTTGTTCCCAGGGTCCTCCTTTCTACCCTTTTTAAAAATGGGTGCGATGTGTCCCTTTTTCCAGTTGCCAGGGACTTCACCTGACTGCCATGACTTTTCAAATATCATGGAGAGTGGCTTGGCACCTACATCAGCCAATTCCCTCAGGACTTGGGTGCATCTCATCAGGTCCCATAGACTTGTGTATATTCAAGTTCCTCAGGTCGTCACGAACCTTGTCTTCACTTCTCTTAAAGCTAGTTTAATTGGAAATAAATACATTATTATTGTCTGAAATGTGAGTAAAAACAAACCAAAAAAACACTCGCTATTATCTCCAGAAACATTATAATATCCCTGAGAATCCTCATCCACTCCTATCATTTCATGGAGCATCTTATTATCCCCTGGAAGGACAGCTCTTAAAGTGGTGTCTTGGTACTCTGGGACAATCACCCTGTTGTATTTCCTGAAAGGTGGGATCAGTAGTCGGATCAGGGTGAGGCAAGTTCCATCACGAAATCAAGTGTCCCCAGGAGCCAGAGCCCGACTGGCTTCTATAGGGTTCATACTGTGTTCAGCACACACCATGTTCCCTTACACCATCCCATTCTACTGATGCATCCCCTAGGCATATCCAAACCCAAGAGCCTTGTGGAAAGAAGTTTTTTTTTATGCCAGTTTGTGCCTGTGAACAGTCTGGGACAGAGGAAGACAGTTCAAACACCGTGCTTTGTGTAAGCTTTCAACCCCAAGCTTGCTAGCCACCTCCCCTTCACCTGCATGATTCCTTGCATCATGGAAAGTAGAGAGAAACAGGAGATGGCAGACATTGGTATAGCTGTATGGGGGTTCCACTGTGGGAGAAATAAGATCGGTTTGTGACCAGGAGACATCCACTGAATAATTTTTATCTACTTTGTAGGAGAATGCCTGTCCTATCCACACCGCTTGCATCCAGCAGGACCAAGAACATCAGAAGAGAAAGTACAGTACATCATGAAACAGTTTTTTTTCCATAGGGAGCAAAGTACATTCCCAAATTATATTGGTAACAATAAACCTCTGAAATCATACAGTACATCTCTCTCCAGTGAACGGCATCATTCTGTATTCTTTAGAGCCGGGTGGAATAAAACCGCACAGAACAAAGGTTTCAAGTTTCCCTTTTTGATGCTCTCAGACCTGAGCAAAAATAATTTATTTCTCCACCTCCACAAAGGATTTTGGCAGTTTTGCCATCAGTGGAACACAATAATTGTCAGTAAAAAGAGCCAATTTCCACAGAAAAGCTAATATGCGAGAAACCGAGCAGCACACATGAGAACACCTTCTCTTCTTCATTTCAGATCAGCCTGGGGACAGGAAATTGTTTTGTTTTACTTTTTAAAGTAATGCAGGGCACAAATCTTAACTCTCTTCTTGATTGTTGCAAGGGATGTCTGAGGGTATGAACACACTCCTACTATATGCCATATGAATTACCGGCCAACTCCCGTTGTTTTACAGCTGGGTTAGAAAGCTTCAGGGCTCCCTAATTTGAGTATGGCCCTTTTTGACACACAAGATATGATGATGAATGCTCCTCCATGGCTGTGATGCTTTGGGACATGCCTGCCAAAGGTGGGTCTGATGATTCTCCCTCCAATGCTGCTCATGGTTTGGACAGCTGTGCAACATACCCTGGATGCAGGCTGGTAATGCAGCGTTAGAGGTAATGGAGATTTCCCAGTACTTCCCATTCTAAACCTTCCACTTTCAGCTGCTTTTGATGTTACTGAATTGTAATGATCAAGTTATAGCCTTCACGAGGTATTTCATTGAGGATGAGCCTATCAAGAGGTTTCAGCTAAAGCACTTTGGACATTTCTCAGCAACATACAACTGACCATCTAGAAAAAAAAAACTAAAACAAACAAACAAACAAACAAAACTCATAACCATTTACTTTGGAAATTTGAAGTATTCTTGTATTGAAACCAAGCAACCTGAAATATGATGGTGAGGTAGAGGAAGGTAGACCAGTTCTAGCCCCAGTGATGTGCTATGGGGTTGAGTTTGGCTAAGGGTTAACCTCAACAGAAAAAGGAAAATTTCAGTTCACTAATGCAGAGTGACATGTTCCATGTTACATTTGGACAACTACCATGTGTGAGCTGAGCTTGGTCCATCTCTTTGCAGGTTCCCGATGCCAGGTAGAATAAATGCTTGTATTGCCACTGAACAAATGTCACAGTAGGGATGGAGGTGCTGAATGGGATTTCCTCCTACAATTATTAGCCCTACTGCTGAGATACCAGAAACGGGAACTGTAGATGGGCGGAATATCTCTGTTCTGTCCTCTTTCATTTTCATTTGGCTGGGCCCTCAAAGGCTTGAGGAAAGGGAAACATGCCAAATTCAATATCAGGGGATGAGGCCTCTCAGGAGATGGAGGGTGGGAATGAAGAAATAGGCATAAATAGGAACAGCAGAGAGCTGTGAGGCAGGGAAGGGAGGAAAAAGAGTGGAGAGATGCTGTTTAGGACAAGCCCTGGAGGTGGTGGCCACTACAGCACATTTCCTCGCAGACCCCTGGAGGTTTCCACTTCTCTTCACCTGCAATACCTATGGCAAAGTGTGTGTCTCTGGGCTCTTCTCACACCAGCTACGCGTAGCTGCTTGTAGTCCTTCACTGAAAGAAGATCGCTCCATTGACTTATAGATCCCAATCCTACAGCTGACCCACTGGTGTATGGGAAAGGCAGAGGGGGGACTGAGGAGGGGAAATATAATTTTGTAAGGTTATTTTGTTTTTCAAGTGCTAAGCGTTGTTCAGCAATACAGCTAGGAAACCCCACCAAAACCAGCCAAACTGGAAAGAATTTCACCCCATTCCAAGGACTCTGCTTCTTACATGCGCTGAAGGGCACAGCCTGCCTGTGGAAAATTATATCCAGTCATGTAATTAAAGATTATATCATTCCACATACAGAGGGGAACCTTGCTTAAAAAATGTACCACTCCATCTTAATTCTGGCATCCTCTAAGGTTTGTGGGCTTGACTTCAGAGCCTTATCATTTTTCTAGCAGTTTGGGGGATGTGTTTTTCTTATAAATATATATATATGTGTGTATAAATATATTTTTTCTTATAAATATGTATACATATACATTTTATATACATATACATACATACACATGCATACATACACATACACATACATACATACACATACACATACACATACACATACACATATACATATACATATACATATGTATGTGGGCCCTGCGACAGCCACCAGAAAAATAAAAATTGTAAGAAGCAGCTCTGCTCCTTAGCTTCTGTAACAATTGTGTTTCCATCAGTGGTTAGCCTCTTTGCAAGGGGACCTGCTTCTGTCCTGGATTTGCCATCAGATATTAGGATTCTCTGTGGAACACGTCTCATGCTCGCTCAGCAAATCCCTTTATTTTTTTCTCTGGGAATCTGCTCCTAGGTACTCCATCACTCTGACATTTTTCAGCCAGGATAATGACGGAGCAAACAAGCACAGTAGCTGACTCAGGAGGAAGGTGTAAGACTGCAAAGTGGCTGAGCACAGAAGCTGCTGTTCATTTATTTATTTATTTTAAAAATCCACACAATAGAACATTGTTTTGCATTATAAGCAAGCACTTTTTCCAAGGCTAGAAATGACCTCAACACTGACCAAAGGATAGCATTAAATCCAACAAAGGCATACAGTGGTCACTGAAACGATGGCAGCAAAGATGGCAGCAAATAAGTGTTTTAAAGGTAGGCAAGATGGCTAGGAGCTAGCAGTAACTGAGGGATCAGACACGGTTGAATGTAAGTAGACAAGGAGGAAAGGGTCATATGAAATTTGAGAAAAGCTTCTCCCCTACATACTTGTTTGTATGCAGTGAACATCCTGAGAGAGTAAACGGTTAAATATAAGAGGAAAAGATCTAGAGATGAGTTCCGTAAAGGTGACTAGCTATTTTTTTTATTTTATTTTTATACCAGAGGTAAACTTAATATATTTCATATTGCGAAGTGACACAGCTTTATGTATGTTCATTTTTATCTTCTCACCATGATGCATAATATCTGTCATAACTTGAATACAAGCTTGCTGTCCCATTTTAGGAATGGAAGTAAAGTCATAGTGTTCACCAAGTCATCTTACTTCAAATTTTTCCCCGGGTCATATTCTCCCCTCTCTGTCTCAGAGAGCTTGCCAACTTCCAGAAAAAGCTCATTACTTTTACTTGGCAACTGATATTTCTTTCATCACATTGATAGCTTTACTTTCAAACAAAGACGCTGATGTGATTTATATTATAAGACTGCAAATAGTAAATTAGCATCTTCGTAAGATCTAACATGGTTTATAGCATTTTGGTGTACTTTGTTCAGATGTCCTTTAATTTTGATTATTTTCTTGTAGCTACTATACTTCTTCTTAGTCACTGTCTAAGAAATCTAAAAAAGTACCTTTGGATAACCTCAGTTACATCAATGCAACTTTAGCAGCTTGGTGTTACAGAGAAAATGAAAAGAAACACAGTTCTAGTGCTAGTGCTAATGTAACTCTACAGGGCAAAATTTTCAGAAGCACTTCTTCACTTTAATTCAAGTTAATTTTTGTGTAAATAAAATTTTAAGTGGCCCTCAAAGAGATAAAAAATGAGTCATTTGAATCGACAGCTTGACAGATAGATAGATCACTCGCTTTGGATATGGAAGAGCAATCCAAGGCATTTCTCCAGCAAGCTTAATCACGACCTCTATAATGGACTAAAGTAAACTGTGATTCTGAATGTTCTAAAGCAACAGAAAGTTTTATACTTAGAGCTGACCCTAAACTGGAATCTGACCAGCTCTCTGTGTCGGTAGACATTATAGAGTCGCACATAACTCCCCAGAGACACAGTGGGAAGTGGGAAGGGACCTCAGGAGGTACCTGGTCCAACCTCCAGCCCCACAAGGCAGGTCCAACATCAATATCAAATTAGGTTGCTTAGGATCTGGTCCAGCTGAGTGTCAAATCAGATAAACATTACGTTGCAGGTAGTCAGGAGCGTTCAAAATAATACATTACTCCACTGTCCTGAAGTATACTGCCTCTGGTGCCAGCTTTCAGCATAAGCATTTTAGTAGGAAAGCTCCATTTTGGCACAGAAGGAAATAGCTTGTACTGAACTTAAAATCTGGGCCGCAGTTTTTGCCTTCATTTACTGAAGTGTCACATCAGAAAAGCTTTTTCCAAGGGCTGTACCAGAGAGGAAACTTATCATTGGAGGCAAAAAAAAAATCTGAGAGGCGCCTCAGAGTTCCTCACACACTGGTGATTAAAACGTATAGGAGAACCTAAGCTCAGCTAAGGTCAAAAGCAAAGCTCCTGTTAACAGCAATTAATCACCAGAAGACCCTTTCATCCCAATTCTACTCCTACTGACATAAAAGGCAAAATTCTTGCTGTCTTTGGTGACCCAGGATCAGACCTTTCAAAAGCAACTTGGGTGGAGGGGTGGGGGAGTTCTCTTCCTCCCCATCTGTATATGCATTTCTAATTTCACATCGGAACAACTTTTTATGGCCAAAATATAAATCCCTGAAAAAATAAGTTTTTTAACGGAATTGCTGACAGACTGTTAAGTAGAGTGCCACAAACAGCACTGCTGTAATGATTAGTTGAACAGGCTGATTACACTGGGCTTGTGTGCTCTCAGCAATGGCAAAAACTCATTTGATTTTCAATGCGGCAACCCTCTTGAATCAATATTTTGTATTATATATTCCATTTGAAGTACTTGTATAAAGAGTACAGTATTATTTTACCTTAATATTTTATTTTTAGAGCTCATGTAGCATAATTAGGCACATTTTATGTAGGTTCAGCATACAGTTTAACAAAAGCTAAAATCTACCTGTCTGCAGTCAGATCTATATATGTGTATGTAGGCATACGTAAAAATGAACATCTTTATAATTGCAGTTCCTGATACTTATCTCAGACCTATGACCTATGATTTTGTGTGGCTTTTGCTTCTGGATGTCTACCTAGAGACACCTTAAAGAGCAATAATTTTCAGAATGCATTGAATGTTGCCCATAGAGGCATGCAGCCACAGAGATATTCAAACTCAGTAGTCATTTTTTAAAGGTTAGGCATATCATAGATATCTCCCTCCGTAGCTTTCTCTCTCATTGTTCATCTTCCTGTGTACAATAACTAGTCTGCATGGAAGGCAGACATGCCAAGCTGAAGCGTGCCTAATCTCTCCAAGTTTAAAAAAGCTCTTTTTAATCAGCATCACCATAACCCACACAACCCCAGCTGTGTAATGTCACCCAGGCAGCACAAAAATAACAATCACCATGGCAGTGGAGGGTCCCGGGGGGCGGTTCTCTTAAGCACAAAGTAACTCTACTTCCTTTTTAAATAAATTACTTATTCCAGTCCAGGTAAACTGGTCCTGAACCAATAATTGAGGATTTGCCCCCAATAGGAGCCTTGCCAGAAAGGACAGTCCCCACCGCACCCTGTCACCTGAACTTTCCACTGCCAGGAGACAAGTCATGTCCTGTCAGGCCACCTCGTGCAGGAGTGGCCTTCGGTTACCTGGGTTGATCTTCAGCGTGGGGCCAGAAAGCAAGCTGAAATATCCAAACAGACATGGAAAAGTTCCCAGTATTGGAGGAGTCCCTGAGTTATGTGAAATGTGTGGCCCATTCAGATGTGACTCCGGGGTTGATACCTAATTAAGGCTACCTGGGACCTGAAAGGCTCCCACAGATTCACAAGTCTCCATCTGGCACAACTGTCTGGATGAGATTTATACAAGTGTAGCGTAGCTGAATCTGTCCAATATATCCAGGCAGGAAGGCAAGCCCTCTCATTTGTGGTTTTTTTTGCTTATTTTCCCTTTCAAACCACTGGTGGTGTTATTGTCACTGTGTAAAGCAGTCAGGGCAGCTGAGTTCACTGCCGTCTTATGGGTTTTGGTGAGAGCATTAAGTTCCAGGACATTGCATCTGCTTTCAAGGAGAAGTATTTCAGTTGGAGCCACACAGGGGCTCACTAATATATAAGAATTTTTATTTTGAGGAAACAGCATTAAATTTATGAATATCACCCCAGAGAGCAGTATCTAAATACCTTATTTGCAAGAAACTCTTTGGCTGAGCAAAATCCTGAATTCAGTGGGAGTTTTGCCATTGACTTCAGTAGGGGAGGATTTTACTGGTTTCATCTCCTGGGAAGGAGAAAAAAGGAAAATCCAAGAACATAAGCCATCTAAATAGTGATTACCTAAAACACTAAGTAGAAAAACACTTGGCAAAAATCAAACAAATTTCTGCATTACCGAGGGGACTGAAAACTATTAAAGCGAATTCTCGTGCCTGTTCATTTATACCAGGATCATCTTACAGTTTTCTCCAGGCAGTGATTAAACAAACTGCAGTTTTCTTCCAAGCTCCTTGTCTGTTGATAAACAAATGATAGTATAAGTGAGTAGAGAAAAATGCAAAGCGGTGAAAACAATAACAAGGAATACCTCTTACCAACAAAGGACTAGATTCAGGATCACACCGAAGCATATGCTTAGAAGCATTTTGACTTCCATGGCCTGTCACCATGTGCTTAAATCACATGCTGAAGTGAAATTCCTGGATAGGAAAGGTTTCCTAAATCAGGACCAAAAACATTTTTAAAATACCCCTTTCAATAATAACAACTGACTTCAGGCTTCTCACAGCCGTATGTCAACGCAAACTCAGTTTTGAGGTTTCATGGAAGTCCTTTCATTGCTTTGAGATATGACTGGAAAGGAAGGTAAGTACATCCGAAATGTTGCGGAGTGGCAATCTGAAAGTGCTAAAGGACCACTGAAATCTCTGATTTGCTACAAAATATGAAGTTATAAGTCAAGCTGGAGCTATGTGAACAGAGACAAATGGACTGAGAGTTCTAAATGCAGTAGCCAGATGTTTTCTAAGTAATATACTTAGAATCACACTATCCTGTTACAGAAGTTCCCATTCCTGAGTCGTACAAGGGAATATGGAAAGAACTTGCAGGAACTCCAAGGAAAAGCCTGGTTTTCCCAGGTACGTTTCAAGAGTGAGGAGGGGAACCTCTAACATGGTTGCTTCACATGAGCAAGAATATGTAAGATGACCTCTGTCTGCTGGCATTATAGATTGGATTGGAAGAAACCTGCAGGGTATTAGGTCTGAGAGGGGCCTACAGGCTGCCCTTGGGAACTAGCTCAGGGATTTACTATGTTGTAACCACAGAAACCAGCGTGTTAATTGGCAGCCCTTTCTGGTTTACCTTTCTGTTATACAGCCCTTTTGTGTGAGTAGCAAAATGTTGTGTCTGTTGGAACTGGCACCCAGGTTTCCCTCAAGGTCCTGATATATCTGGCTAGTCAATAAATACTGTAAAGATAAATATTTTATTTTTTTTTTTATTTGGCAGGCAGTAACCCATTGGGGATGATTTTTACAGTCCTATGAG
Source organism: Chroicocephalus ridibundus (assembly GCF_963924245.1). Lineage (NCBI taxonomy): Eukaryota > Metazoa > Chordata > Aves > Charadriiformes > Laridae > Chroicocephalus > Chroicocephalus ridibundus. Next base: position 100,120,723 of record NC_086284.1, on the reverse strand, counting down.
CATTGGCTTGGGACTTTTTTGGATGTCAGGCAATTCAGAGGTTCGATTTACTGTTTCCTCTGTCATTATATCAGGAATTCTCTTCTACCTGACCTTGACAGCACATCTCAGAGCCAGGGTGGCAGCTGCAAGTCAATACCTAGAAACTCACTCAGGCAGGTGCATCTCTTCCACCTCTGGAAGAGAAGACCTTCACTTTTAAAAAATAAGATGGAACCAATAGGACGGGCCAACACCCTTGCAGGTTAGAGTTTGTGATGGGATGGCACAGGCTGGCCCTGAACCTGCCAGATCTGGGAAGAAAGGGGCTGAGCTTTCTGTGAGGCTCCTGGTCACTGGCCTGAGTTAGTCCCAGGCTCAGAAGGAAGTTGTTCCGGGTGAACAGAACCTATGTTCTGACTTAGGTGAAAAATCAACAAAGCCTCCCTGCATCCTGTTCATGATACATATTTGAGCTGAATGTTATTCTTTTCATTTACAGAGATTGAGTTCCTAACGAAATGTTCACCTCTCTCTTGTACCATTATTTGTGAGGTTATACTGACATTGACCAGTCCTAAATTACAGTTCCTCGTCCATGAGTTGAAGATTATTGATATCTTGATGTAGTCCTCAAAGCCAAGAATAGGGTCATTATTCCATGATTAAGGTCAACAAGAGATTCTTCATAACTTGGCTCAAAAGACTGTCGAGAGCCAACAGTCTCTCATCTGGAAAATAAACAAAGAAAAGGGCTACAATCTATCCCTTATGTAATACCAGTGTATCTAATGGCATCACTACAGGATACAATCCCCCCAATGACAGGATGAACTAAACAATTTTTGTAACTGTTTTCTGAGAAAAGGGAAATATATTAATACTGAATGTAACTGAAATTACAATTACCCACTCAATCGGATGACACAGAGGTCTGCTGCTGATCTAAACATACCACATCATTTTCAACGTTGATGAGCTAGAAAAGCAGAGAGGCCTTTTTTGATTTCCGGGACAAGAATAATTATTTCAAACATTTTTAAGGGGAGAAGGAAGACATAGAAGAGAAGAGTCTCTGCTCTATGGTGTTATGTGATTAGAGGCTCCTCTCTACAAACCAAAAGGAGCACCGAGGAAGGGGAGCTGTATGAACCCAAATAACCACGCCAGAGCCCCCTGACCTGACCTGGCCTGAGCTATCACAGGAGATCCTTCAGCCCCATGGTCTCAGGGGTGACACCCATGAAGATCAGTCTACCTTATAGAAGGGTATGGGACCTATTATGCAACGCAGGGGAAGACTGTCTTGTTATTACACAAGACTCATCAAGGGGTGGTTAGGGGAGAAACCAAAGGAGGGAAAAGGGAGGGAGCAATGAGGTTTGGGGTGGAACAATCATGGGAAAACAGAGGGACAAGGTGATAAAACTGTCGATCATGTGTAAACTAGTTACTGATGAGTATGCTTGCCTGGCCATGCCCTGCACCTGATCAGTGCAATCTGTTCTGTCTTCATATTAAACTCCTTTTCTGACTATTTTCCTGGGTGAAGGATTGTCTGCTGTATGTTCACGTGTGCATGGCGGTCTGAGTGCCAGCAAGTAGAGTCAGACCACCGTCACAGCGGCCCATGTGTCCGGGGTGCCCACAACTGAAGAGACCAGAGTGCATGTATATTGCATGGGTGCGTATGTACATGCATACAAATCGATAGCAAACATCAAGCCGGACAAGCGAGATCAGAGTCCACGGTTCTGTACACATTACTAGGTTGCTTCCACTGGTGTAACCTCCCCAAAAAACAGCAACTTCCTGCAGTGCCCAGCTACTACTACAACTACATGAGCGCAGGAAACAGAAAGACTTTGGGGCAATGTGAATGTCTTGTCAAGGGGGTTCTGTGCTCCCAGGCCTCGAGGGCAGAAGAGCTCCATGGGCTGAACTCTGCTTCCCATTCTTCACAGGGGACTTGGAGTGTCTCTCACAGACCAGGGTGGTGAAAGCTCAGTAGAAAACCACTGATCCTGCCACTGCTTCATGTAAATAGTCTGCAAAGGAATATCAGTGGATTATTTTTCCCTGATTTGAATGTATTTATTATTGTCGGGTCACTTGTAAATCTTCCCCCAGATGGACATAAGAATATATGAATGGACACACTGGGTCAGACCAAAGGCTTGTCTAGTGTAGTAACCTGGTTTCAGCAGTCACCAATGAGGAAGCATACAGTACACCAAAAAAGCAAAGCATATGCAGTGAAAGCATACAGTGAGCCTTTCTGGTGCAGGCTCTGTTCTTCAACACACTATGGTTCCTTGTCTCTTCCTTATCAATGAAACTTGCATAAAATCATGAGTTCAAAAAATCACCTTTGTATTCAGTTCATATTCTGATTGTTGTTGTCTTTGGTGGGTTCAGTGTCAGAGACCTAAATGCACTAATAGTCCTTAATGTCCCTCACCAGCTTCATTTAGGAGCCCCACGCCACCCATGGGCCCAGGTTCAGCTCAGCCTGGGGCCATGAGCCCCTGTCCCAGGTACACCATAGCAAGTCCCCAGCCCTGCCTCTCGCCCTGTCTCCTGGATGGACCTCAGCCCTTCATAGCTCATCTTCTGGCTGGACCCCTCAGACAGACATACACTGTAGCCAGTCCCCTCTACCTGCCTTTGGCCCTGTCCCCTAGGTGGACCCCTTGGCTCCATGTCATGGCCTTGTCTACAGCCCCATCCCCTTTAGCTCCTGGGCCCCCTGGATGGTTCCTGGCCCTGGGTCACCCCCTTGCCTTGTTGGGGCTGCTGATGGACCCCACCGCCCCCTGGGCCTGCCCACTATGCTCAGACCTTGCAGCACAGTGCCTGTTGGTGAGGGCACAACCAGTGCCAGTGTCATCTCCATGCCCAGATCCCTGGTGCTTGCACCCTTGTTGCCCCCTGACTTCCACGTCTGCAAGCTTTTCTCCACACTCCTTGTAGCAAGAAACTTTCTTGCTACAGAATGAAAACTAAGATTCTTATGTGACTTTGAGAAAAAATACCAGTTCTCAAGGCTTTAGATAAAACCTTAAGAGATAGCAGCAACCTCGCAAAGAAATCATTTGGTTCTATAGATTATGCAGTGGGTAATTCTCAGAAATGTTAGGACAGTAAATCAATAGTAAACTCCGAGAGATATATTCTCAACTCATTATGCAGTGCTTTAGTTCTTAAATTTGTATTAATTTAAAGGACAGCTACCCAGGTCTAGTCCCATGCAGTGAGTTGAAGATAAGTTGACAGAATGTGCATTTTCCTCCTAGTTACAAATAAAGATTATTCAAAAGCCCTTATAGATGTTCTAAATGAATACAGAACAGCAAAACCTTTTGTAATCTCTCCAGTTCTGTTCTCATATAATTGTCAAAGTTCAGACAGGAAAATAAATTGAAATGTTTTAAATTTGTCAATATGGGACTGGTAATTAAAAACCCAACATGCCCTCCTTTACCACTCGCCCAGAAATGGGCACAGCAGTGCATAACCAAATTGCCTTGGCTCTGGGAATTGTGATCAAACAGGTGACCCCAGAGAAACCGCACCACAGGTTGCCTTGTGGTTGCACACCAGGTTCAAGGCTGTGTCTCTCTCTGCCTCATTCCCAGAGGTTAAAGACACCAGTCCCGGCTCTGTCTGTGTCCCGCCACTGGGTGATAAGAGAGTGATGATGGAACAGGTGCATCCCTTCCCTTCCTGTGCACTGGCCCTGTGCTCTCCCTGAAAAGTGAAAAATAAGAGGTTTGTATGATTTACGTCAGAGAAAGCACTGTTTATAAAAAGAAAGATAAAAGCGGAAAGTAAGAAAAACCTCCATCTCCTCCTAAACACCTACCGCTCTTGTGGAGAGAAAAAAATGAATCCAGGAGGAAAGGGAAACCATGACACCATGCAGCACCTCAGGAATATTCTCAACGCTGCCAGAAGAGATTTGCGAATAGCTTAAATGCAAAGTTAAAAATAACAATTTGCCTGCTGAGACCTGGATTGCGTAGGATCAGACCACTTCTTGCGCTGTGTTATGCAGCGCATTTGTCGCAGCTTAGGCAAAGGCTGGCTTGTTGGGGACCCATCTTCACATAGCCGAGCAAAAGAGAGCGCAGAAAGTTGTTTAAATTAGTTCACCACGTGGCATTGAAAGGGTGAGTGCACTCACCTCCTGCTCAGCCTCTGCAGGGAAAGTCTGCCTCACTCACCAGCCCAAACACACAAACAAGCGAACAGCAAAAAGCCCCTTGTGCCTGCAACTTGCCCAGAGTTAACAAGCTTCTAAAGTTACCTTGCTTTGGCACAGCTCCTTCGCGTGAAAGGAATATATAAAACCTCGCAGTGGTGCACAGCTTCAGCGCGGTGCTGGAGTAGAAGGTATTTGCTCACCAAATCACATTAACATCCATGGAACTGGAGCACTTAATTCCCCATACATCGCTTTGAAAATGCAGCCTTAAAGCAGCCTTTGGTGGAGGATGGGGGTGGGGAAGGAAAGGCTTAGCCCGAGGAACGGCTTAAATTAAACTTCTCCTAAATCTTCCTAACTTTAACATGAATGCAGGCCTTCCCTATCTCCCACCGCTCACAGCAATTCGCACGATCACACGTTCAGTGTCGTTGTCCTTAAAGCAGGGAGAAATCCTCCTCTTGCCACACCGGGAGGAAACGGGGAAGGTTGCTGGAGGGATGAGCTGATGTGTGTTTACCCAGAGGGGTTGGCAGCCTTGAGCCCGCAGAAAATTTTGCAGTTTTTCTTTATGCATTTTTAATCAATTCTAAGCTACTTACAAATATGCGCAATTACTTTCTGCACTTCGTTTTGTAATAAGATTTAATGACTGTTCTGTAATCCTCTTGGTGAGGACTGATAATCAAACACTATGATTTAAATTTTAGATTTAACAGAGCAGTTTTCTACGAAATGAGGAGAAGTGTATTTTTAATCTTTTATCTTTTACTGGAAGTTGGGAATTTTTCAGCTTTCTTATACACGGTCATAAAATAAAAGGCAGGATTGGATTTTTTTAATATCTTTTTCTAATGGATGCCAGAACACCCTAGACCTTGCTTATTTTGTTGGAATTTTCTTTTTTCTATGAAAATGTTTTATCTCCTACAAATTTATGGTCCTATTTTCAGCATTCTTGGGCACTTCTTAAAGTTGATGAGTTATAAAATTATATATACTTTCCGTACAGAGAGATCCCAGATGTGAAATAACCATTTCTGTATATCGGTGCACCTATGAAAAGATTGGCTTTTCGCATAAAATTTGTTGGCTCTTTTTAAAGTTAATTTAGTGCTTGTGGAAAGCACAGGCCAACGTGATGGCAGCGACTCAAGCTGTGAATCCACCAAGCCAACAGAGCTTTCTCTTCTCATTAGAAAATGCAGGACTCCTAAAAAAAGACAAAAAGCCCCAGGGTCATGGACTGAGCAGTGACCGGGTTGTGGGGTCAGGAGAGACCTAAGGGAAGGAGATGCATTACTGAAAAAAACCATCAAAGCCCTGGTGAATGACAGCGGGCAGCCAGGGGTTCTGCCCGGCAACCATACAGAAGCTAAAGGCAGCCTCTGAGGTGATTTTGAGCCATCAGCTCCTGGCTCTGGCCCCCACATACTCTTCCCTTTTCAGTCCATCAAGCCAATAATGCAGGACCAATAGCAGCAGAGAACTACACCTCTCTTCTCACCCCAGACAGCTCCAGCCCAGGTAGCAGGTAAAGCAGCTCCTCTGCAACACCTGCAAAATGATCTTTCCCCCATCAGCCAGCACACTTTCCAAGGACACCTTCAGTGACAAGAGCGGTGATGGGGCAGGAGGAGGACATACAGCCAGGTAGACATTAGTGGTGTCTTGCAGAGTCCCAGTAAGATCAGCTTGACTGTGACAGGGCTTAGGAAGGTCAGCTCAGGACTCCGTCCCCAACCCCTCTGTTCCTTCTGCAAGGCTCAGCTTGACTCATCCTGCTGAGGTGAGAAACAAAGATTTATCTTCAGAAATCTGTTACAAAGTGAGTTATTTCTATTTATTTTCCTTCTGCAAAAAGTACCGTTTTTTGGCAGAGAAAGTATATTCTGAACAGGAGAGGGCATCACCACCAGGTCTCTAAGCTACTTTTTCTCCTGCTCTCAATGTGACAAAAGAATGCTCTTCATGTGCAACAGAAATATTTTAAGTTCACAGCAACCTTCTGAACCACTACCAAAGCACCAGAACTGACTCAAATTTTATCTTCCTGCAGCAGCAGACCGATTTCTAGGTTTACACGTAGAAACACCATCTCCTCCTGCTCTATCACTGACAACCACTTGCCATTACCCCCACCTAGAAAGGCGAGTTATCGACTGGCTTGTGCTGGCAGGCGAGCCAGGACAGCAGTGACAGAGGTACCTTCCCAAGCAGTGCAGGGAAGGGATCCAAAGCAATGGAAGCTCTTGAATGGAAACTTTATGAACAGTGGAGTTTTTGGGGAAAGCTTAGGCTGAGGTAATATTTGTCTGTTTGAGTGACAGGTGAGTGAAACTTCTTAAAATGTGGTAGGTGTGCACGATTCAGAGATATTATTGCGTACACCAGTGCAAGTTTTGTGGGAGGTTTTTAAGAGTAAAAGGATCCGAGTAACCTATTTTTCTGTGTGATGTTCAGTCTGCCAGAAGAATCACTGCAGAGTATTGTTCACCCCAACTTTGCAACCAAAAACATGTAGAAAAAGGAAATGTCCCAAACCTCCCAGTGACACAGGTTACTGCCATGTCTACTACTATGTCACAGACAAGGCCTTACCATGTTCATGACAAAGCTGACAGAGTCAGCCTAGGTCTTCTGCCAAGTTAGGAACAAACACTGTCTTAACACAAATCTGCTTAGAGTAGGGGAAAAAAATGGAATAAATGTAGCAAATCTCCTGTGTTCGCTCAGTGGCTTGTTTTAAGCTTGTGGACCTAAAATCACTCCTGTGCTCCCAGCAGCAGACAAGTTCCCCAACCGTGCAGTCACCTGGAATTAAGGAAAGACCACCATACCCCAGTCTCTCCCATTTCCTCTTGCATCTCCATTTCCACGCACCAAACAGCTCCCTAATCTAAAGAATTAGGGATATGAACCTTAAAAAAAAACCAAAAAACAAAGAACAAAAACTAAACCCAACCAAACAAAACACCCACAAAAAAACCCCAAAACAAACATAAAATCCCACTATCATAAAGAGGCTTTAAGGGGAATGAAAAGTTCATCTCATCTGTTTCCTCATGTCAATGTTGGATCGGCGCAATCTGATTGACCTTGTATATCTTGGTGCTCCTTCCCTGCGAAGGTGATGATTTTCCCTTTCCTCACCCATTCATTACCTAGCACATAATGTCTCCGAGTCAGAGCTGGTCTCCTACTGCATGTTCACATAATGAGCAGTACCCCAGAAGGGTACTGATGTCAACCTCTGTGTTCTACAGTAATAATAACAAGTAATATTTTAACTAGAGCGATTTGCACTACTTCAATAACTCATGGTGGTTATAAAATTAGCATACGTCACTATCTGCAAATTACAAGACTTTTGCTCCATATTGTAGAAGGTTTTTTTACATCCCCTCATTACAGGGCTGAGTTTTGATTTCCATGCCCATGGACACAGGGTGGGGGTCCCAGGTGAGACTGGTCAGGACTTTTCAGGCCTTTTAGTGCCCTCAGGACCCTGATGTCTACCCTTGAAAGCAGCAGCCAATTTATATAACAACAGAACCTGGTCCATATTGAACAGTTGTACCCCGCCTTCTCGGATGTGTTCTTATGACACAAAGGCTTTTAAACTAGTTATACTCACATTTTATCTACATTATTTCTGGCATAAGAAAAATAGTATAAAGCAATACAAACTGGGAAAATGTGAATATGATCATGCATTGTCCTTCAGATGAGATATGCTCATTATCAAGTGAAACACATTGTAGGGAAATCTGATTTCAGTTTTTGCAGTGAGTAAAACTGTTGAGAAAGATACTTTATCTGTAATTTGAGGAAAAGAACAGACACAGCAGGCTTCCAATATTTGAGTTAGTTTTGAACTACTTTGTTCAATGTACCTCTCTTTAATTTGAAGGTAAATGCAAGTGAAGGGAAGATTAAGAAAAGGAAAAATAATACTACAAAATATAGCAATTTTATTGGTTCTGTTCTAATTTTGCAGATAGACACACAAGCAGAGAAAACTGAAGCCTTAGACATTTGCTTGTTTTTTCAAAAAGAACATAAAGTTTGGAGAAGTTTGTTCCATTTGAATGTATGGAATGCTTACTAGGACTGTATTTTATTAGTACTGAAGTGTATTTAATTAATACACCAATTGAAGTTACAAGAATAAGATAACACGGAAATTTTGGTGCAGTAATAAGTGCTGCTAGATGTTTGCAAAGATTTGTACTCTAATGTATTAACCAATGTCATGAAAAGTGGCTTAAAATACAGATAGGTGAGCTGGGTAAAATAGTATATCAACAAGGCTCATTCAAAATGGCTTCTTGAGTCTTTCATCCTGCCAGACCAAACTCAAACCTTCTCTGTAGTATATGCAACATTGATATTTGCCATCATGAGAATATGGGACAAACTAACTGATTTTGTCCATTTCACTCATGTTGACCAGACTGCATTTTTGTAATGGTTGCAGAGAAAGATCCAATGGAGTGGAGACATTGAGGGGAAAGAGGGGACTTGGGTGATAAGGGAGAAGGAGGTGAAAGGGAGGTGCTGAGAGGGAGATAACAAGGTTTCCAAGGGCTGTGCCTACCATTTTCTGTCTTCCACTTCTCACAAAAATTCCTTGGCCTCCCTGCAAGCACCTCAGAAGCACTTCTGCCTGGAGGTGCCCAGCCAGCTTTCACTGCCACCTCCTCACCATGGCTGAGCCCAGGAGAGACATGACCAAGAATGGGGAAGAGAGTGGTCCAGATGCAGGGTCACCTTCACCGGCTGGTCCTAGCAGCGGACACTAGGCAGATGGACAATGCCCTCTTCGCCTTCTTCTCTTCCCATGCTCTTAGCATTGGCAGGATGAAGCAACAGGAGGACTGGAGAGTAGGGCCAGGCACTCCCTTCTCCCAGAAATCACCTACTCTGCTAATCTGTCAGCACCTAGACCTACCTTCTGCCTCCGGCTTCTGCTCAGCCATGGGAAGATAAAGAAACAACAGCTTTGATCTTAGGAATAATATTATCTCTGACCCCCTGCTTACATAAAGCTGTTACTTTCTGTAACAATTCTGGTGTGAGAACTTAGAAACAAGCACAGGTGGGAAATGGTGATGGAGCCCTATCTCAGGCCCATATGGTGGCCGCTGCCTTTGACCTTGACTTTGTTCCTGTCACCGACAAACATTTAGGTCTGTTCCTGAATGAACAGGACTGAGGTAAAATTACTTTCCTCCCTTCCTAGCTCCTCTCTGACATTTTATATATGTGTGCGTGTACACAGTTATATATATTATCCTCTTAACAAAAGAAAACACAGCAGCGATTGATACAGCAGGATAAAGGTTATAAGAATTTGATTTATTGTTTGCTTCCTAATTTGCTGAATTCCTATATTCCACTGAAATATATTTAGTGCTTTTAGTATATATTCAAGTAAATGCTTTAAACTCTTTTCATATAGTGAATGAAAGTTATTTTTAAAAATTAAAAGGTTATTACATTGAGATCCTTGCTGTATCTCCTGAGAAAGTTAAGAAAAAAAGCACAACAAAGCCTGAGGTACATTGATGAGGAAGAGGATGATGGGGTCTTTTTGTGTTTGCAGAAGTAAACAGTAAATGGAATCCGTAGCCACTGGATGCATAATAGGAAAACAGTGGAACTGTGAACTATTATAGGAACTAGAAATTTCTAGTGAGTAGGCACGGCGTCTCAAAATGAAGTTCTCTATAAAAACAATTACCAGCTTGAATTTTCAGTGTTCAATACACAGAGTAGCTGTTTTGCAGTCTACTGTGCAAAAAGTGAAAGCTGATGATCCATACAATCACTGAATTGCAAATAGGAGGGTTGTTAGAAAGACAGAAAACGCTGTCACTTAAAATAATATCTACAGTCTCAGTCGCTTTTTTTTTCCCCAAACAGAATTGTAACAAATTCAAAACTATCCCCCAGAGGGAGTGGGTAATGGACAGAAATGTTCACCAAAAAATAGAAAATGCTCTGGGTTTTTTATTACTTCAAACTTTTGTATTTCACAGTAATCCTGAAAACACCACACATTTCAATTAACTGTAGTGATTATATCATTGAATGAATGCATCCAGTTAAATGTGCTTAAACTTGAAAGTAATAGGAGCAGTGCTAGGAGTTAAGTATTGAAAACCCAAGTATTTCAAAACAAGATGTGAACTATGTCAAAAATTAAGGAGCAACACAAATATAATCAAGAGTTAGTTAGAAAGAACTTGTGCCCATATAAAAAAAAAGACAGAAAACTTGTTCCTTTGGACTTTTAAGGATCCCATGTACTACTGACTTGGAAGAGCAGAATACAGATGGTGTGACAATAAAGCAAAGAAGATATCATCTTCACTATCATCAAGATGCAGTCATGTTGCTATTTAAGACTCTTGAACACTATTTCACAACCACCACTATCCTCAAGACGCGCTCATTGTAGGAAGAAGAATTAATGCACCGGTTTCTCTATGATACTTAGTGGCAATCTCAGAAAAACTGTTGATATTTGCATCTAAATACAAAAAGTATTTTGAAATTTGCAGTCGGCTTCTTAGATGCCACTAAATGACTCCATTAATCTTTTTCTAAGCACTTTCAGATAGGTCTGATTAAAATTTCAGTCTAGACAATTAATTGAAACAGCAAAGGGCAGATGCAAAAGAATGAGAGGCCTAATGAGAGTTAGCAAACTGAGTGTTGTGTTACACTTAAAAATCACATTTAGAACAAAGTATACCATTTTCTATTTTATGTATAAATGTCCTATAAAGTCAATTGTACAGACTCTATTCTAAGTTTCACGTAGGAAATGTTCACAGGTATCTTCATCATTACTTTTACGGCCTCTGTTTCCCTAGAACTAAGATTTTAGGAAATCATGCGGGGCATAAGTTTCTCTAATATGTTATCTACATAGTCTTCATGGTACCTCCTAGAACAGACAAATCCGTTTTATTGTGGACCAGATCACCTAGCTCTTACTGATGAAAAAATCCTTTGGTTTCACCAGCAGTTACTCCTAAAACGAAATTACAGGATCAAGGCCCGATGCAGCAGTAGGTGTGAAAGAGCAAACTCTGCCACAATATAACTTTCTTTTATCAGCTTGCATTTCTTCCTACGGCAGCATGAGGCCACTTCTCAAATGTGGCATGAGCAGGACTTCCCAGGGTGCAGGCATAGCAACTTGAAAGGCACTACATGAATGCAGTGTTTCCAAATAGACACCTATGTCTATTCCTGATTTAGAATAGGCACGGGCAGGGTTTTGCCAGGCTGTTTGTCACCACGTGGATTTGCAGCCCTCTTGGATCTCCTGACAATATCAGAAATAGAACATGAGGCAGTGCTGTGAAAAAACAATCACGGTTTTCTTCTGTGTTGAACCATGACATTGCTGCCCAGCATTTCAGGTTCTTCTGTGTAGAATAACTATAACTTCTATGTAGAATAATTGTACACGATTGTACTCTACCCTCACCTATGTTTTTAACAATATCTTAAGTACCATATCTTCGTACTCATTATCTTTGGCATTTATTCTTTCCTTTCTATTCACTTAGAATTCTGAGCCATAGGAAAAAAAATACATTTCTGTATTCTGATGCTTCTTTTTTTCATAGATACTTTGCACAGGTCTTTGTACAGAGAGCACTGTGCAGGATTTGTACCTCAGAGGATAGTTTTGTACAACTTTCACTCCACAAAAAAACAAAGCCAGAATCGACTGTTTACATGAGATACAGAGAAAGTGCTGGGGATGGGAAGGATTTTAGACAGAAACTGAGAGTTTTAAACTGAGAGGAAGACTTCTAGATGGGTGTGTTAGAAAGACACATTGATCAGTGGAGGAGTGAGGAAGCAGGTTTCCAATAGTAGAGGAAGATCAGGGAGGGAAGGGGATCACTCACACAGACTGACTAAAGAAACAAAAAGAGGAAGGAAGTGCAGAGTACAGTATCAGGAAAAGTTACAGAGCCCGTGGTAAGTGAGCCCCTTAAATCTTTAATGAAAGCAACCTGACTGATCTGTTTATTCATATAGCTCGCTTTCTATAATTTCAGTATTCTCACAGGAATCAGCAGTAATATGGAAACCAGCAAAAATGACAGACAGTTGACCCAGAAAAAAAAAACTATTTTCAGCTTTATTATACATGCCGCATCCAAAACAAAGGCTTCATTAAAAAAGCTGCTAGTGGTCTTTTTGTAGAATCTCAAAAACATACACACCCCAAAAATTTTGAAAGAGCTGCTGTAGACTGTGTTCAGCCGTCAAAAGAGCTTTAAATCTTCTGACTGTAGAGGGCATTTCAGTCCAATGTAGGAGGGACTATAGGCACCAAGCAATCCGCTCTCAGACATGCCGTTAGACATTTTACCAATGCTTTAGTGAAGAAATCTGATCAATAGAGTGTATTTACCAACACAACAACGGAGAAGCCACATTTTGCTCGCTAACAGCTTAATTTCCCAGGAGCTATTGATAGTACTAACATCTCTGCCAATGTAGACAGAGGACATAGTTGGTTAGGCCATCTGCTCCCTCAGCCTGGACATAGTGTGCAGGGCTAACACATCCCTGAGCATGGCACCCAGGAGCCCTGTGCTCCCCAGAGCAGAGGAAACACAAGCACAGAGTGTCAAACAGAAATACCTCCAACAGCCTGGTCCAGAGCAGCATGGTTTTCTGATAGAAGTCCAGCAGATGTGGAATGCTCCGTCTTCCCCTTCCCTGCCAAACCCATCCATAGCAGGGCTCTGTGGATGGCGGAGAAATGAAAGGGGCCTGGTGAAACCTGAGGTCATGGTGAACAGAAAACTTCTGGGGTCCAACAAGGAGAATCATCATCCAGCTCTGGAGTCCTCATGACAGTAAAGACATGGACCTGTTGGACCAGGTCCAGAAGAGGGCCACAAAAATGATCAGAGGGATGGAACAACTCTCCTACGAAGACAGGCTGAGGGAGCTGGGATTGTTCAGCCTGGAGAAGAGAAGGTTCTGGGGAGACCTTATGGCAGCCTTCCAGAACCTAAAGGGGGCCTGCAGGAAAGATGAGGAAGGACTCTTTATCAGGGAGTGTACCAATAGGACAAGTGGTAAGGGTTTTAAACCGAGTGGGTAGATTTAGATTAGATATTAAGAAATTCTTTACTGTGAGGATGGCGAGGCACTGGAACAGGTTGCCCAGAGAGGTGGTAGATACCCTATCCCTGGAAACATTCAAGGTCAGGTTGCACAGGGTTCTGAGCAACCTGATCTAGTTGAAGATGTCCCTGCTCATTACAAGGGGGGTGGACTAGGTGACCTTTAAAGGTCCCTGCCAACCCAAACTCTTCTGTGATTCTATAAGCACAAAGATTTGCAGTTGGGGGTGGAATAACCCTGTGCATCGGTACCGACTAAGAAGCAACTGACTCAGCAGCAGCTGAAAATTATGTGTTATGGTGGACACCAGGCTAAGTATTAGACATCAGTGTAGTCTCATCCCAAATAAAACAAACAGGGACTTATCCCACAAAACAGAATAAAAGGGGAAAGAACTGACTAATTTAGAGACCATCATTCTGTAAAGATGTTCTGGTGACAAACAAGGACAGTGAAAGGTATGGTGTTTGAGTAATCACTCAAAACTCAGGGAAAATATATGATACAAGTCTTGTCTTTCAGTGTTCACAAAATATAGCAGCTATTCAGATCTGTGCCACGAGGACGTGTTTTCCCGTGCTTAAATGGATGGCTTTTCTTTAATGCCAGGTGCCACCACCTTCTTTGTCCTTTATCTTCTGCTGACGATTTGTCAGGCTAGCCTGTTTTGTAGACAACTGTGCTCTTCTGTTTGTCCTTTTGTGGTAACACTCCAACAGTGCCTCTTCACTTGGCTTCTCTGGTTTTCTTCCTAGACAAAGACCCATAGAAATGGGACTGCCAGCATCTACTAAGTTGTGTGTGGATCCCATTAACATGGAAACAAGCACACCTGTCCCTAGTACTCAATCCAAAGCATCCTCTGGCAAAAAAAAATTTATCTTGGGTGCAGTTAGTGTCACCTAGGATTTCTCTTCCTTTGCCTGACTTGTCTAGATCAGACTCACCACATCCTGCAGCCAGCTTTCTCTGACCTTGAGCAGTTTTACTGCTATGAAAAGTCACCTTGTTGGTCTCCTCTCACTCTTTATGGTTTTAAACATTAGCACCCCCCCAGTTTCCTGTTGTTCTTTCTGAAGAAGTCTCACCAAGACAGAGGTGCTGGGAAAAGTAGTTTCACATTGGAAGGAGCCTTACATGTGAAATGGAACCATTTGTTTTCTCTAAGGTAGGAGAGATGTGACACCAGTCCTCACTTCATAATTCACAGAAGATAAATACAGCATTTTTCTTTCTAGTCACATTTTTTTCAAACTTTCAATATTTGAGTAGCATCAAAGTAGGGTGGATGTTATTGTTTATGTCTGGCTTTTCACATTAATTCTTATATTTTAACCTTTAAAAAGGTACTGGCTTTGACTCACTTTTGAGGAAGGAGAAAAGGACTGAGAGAATGGATGTTCTGTTTGATCTGACCATTTCATCCGGGACTAATTACAGTCCTTTACAGAAAGCCATCAGGGGGATGATCTTGCAGTGCTAACCTGCAGAAACTTAACTGACATGACACAGCTTGAAGAACTGTTTGTCAGCTTATGCTCCTTATTGCAGCACAGTGTTTGGCGTAAGTGATGGATGAATGTAATAACTACCACTATTTCTTTTTACTTCTATATTATTAATGTGTTTCTTCTTACTGTTAATAAAATATGCACTAAACTTTACAATGTAATACTTCAGCATCATAAAGGCTCTTTCCATGTGAGTGGGTACTATAGATACCTATAAGTTTGGGTGCAAACAGATGTTGCAAGAAAACACCACATCAAAAAGGAGAATACATGCTGAGAATGTAATGAGTGAAAGTTTCCTGAGAACTGATAAACCCTGGAGACTAGTGGTCCTTTTGAACCTGCAAGAACTGATAAATCCGGAACCAAGAGTTTGCTGCATTTGTTCAAGGTGCTCAAGGTCACTTGCACCCATGAGTGTCAAACAGTGGGTTGTATAAGTCAGGCCACATCCAAGAGTGTGGCAGCTGCTATATGCAAAGAATACAAGACGACGCACATGCCTGTTGAAAGAAAGGACCCTCTGAACAAGTTCTCCCACCCCCAAAAAGACCTACTTAGAATCCACCAGGACATCAGTATGACCCTCCGCTTCTGAATAAATGGCCTCAAAGCTGCTGCTCCAGCTGGAAGCTGTGTGCAACTGAACTGTTAGAGTGAATGTGTTTTGTGAATACTTATTTGCCATTAATAATAACAGCTTGGGTTTATCACCAATAACAGGTTAAGGAATTAAAAGTGTTCTAAGCAATAATGGCTGTGATCTGTGTCTCCCACAACTCACTTCCCTATCAGGGAAAACAGAATTTACAGCATGAGAACAGTGGGCATTTCATGTTCCATATTCTGCCCCTCTACTCCCCTCCTCCGCCCCTCTACTCTGATCTCGTGAGACCCCACCTGGAGTACTGCATCAGTTCTGGGACCCACAACATAAGAAGGACATGGATCTGTTGGAGCGAGTCCAGAGGAGGGACACAAAGAAGATGAGAGGGCTGGAGCACCTCTGCTATGAGGACAGGCTGAGAGAGTTGGGGTTGTTCAGCCTAGAGAATGGGGTAATGGTTTTAAACTGAAAGAGGGTAGATTTAGATTAGATATTAGGAAGAAATTCTTTACTGCAGGGATGATGAGACACTGGAACAGGTTGCTCAGAGAAGCTGTGGATGCCCCATCCCTGGAAGTGTTCAAGGCCAGGCTGGATGGGGCTTTGAGCAGCCTGGTCTAGTGGGAGGTGTCCCTGCCCATGGCAGGGGGGTTGGAACTAGGTGATCTTTGAGGTCACTTCCAACTCTAACTATTCTATGATTCTGTGTTTCTGTGATTCTATGATTCATTTCAGTTGCTCAATAACTTCACATAAACAATAAGGGAGAAAAAAATAAGGCTTTTCTTGTCTTATTGTACTGAAATCTGTTGACATAAACAGGGAGTTTTTATGCAGAGAATATGATAGTTGGATGCCATTTGAAGAGAAGGGGAGTGGAAAGGGAAGGGGAAGAAGTGGGAAGACTGTACTTCCTAAATAAAGACAGATGGTGCCTGTGGTTTCTGTCGTAGGTGTTTTCTTGTTTCCTTGGGTGCATTCGCAATTGCACGCAGTTTGGTCACCGTCTGACATATTTATAAAAAACTGCGTATTGGATTGGTCAACCCGCTGATTTCTCTTGGTTTTCTTAAAGACTCCAGAACTACCAGGTAACAAAAGAAATTGAAAAAAACAGAGTACAGGTCAACAGTATGGCTTACTTCTACAATGTAACTTCCTGAGATTTAGTAAAGAAATACATCTTCTTCAACATCCCCACAATCCCACCCTATTGTCTCCCATATAGCACCGTGTTGTGTGCCTATTTATAGCTCAATATATTATTTCATTCCACACAGGAAAGGCAAGAACATGGAAAGGCCACCTGGCACCACAGCTTACCCCATCTGTAGTAGCTGGAAAACACAAAGGTCTGGAGAAGTGAGCGTTAACAAGTAACCAGACAGAATGAGAGACACAACTATGGTTATTTCTTGAAAGACAAGATGCATCAGGATGTTTTTTACAGCAGCAAAATGATCAAAAACTTGTGACAGCTTCTGCTTACAGGTATTCCACGTCATGTTACCCTTCTCTTTGTACAAAGTGCCTTCATT
Organism: Chroicocephalus ridibundus; assembly: GCF_963924245.1. Taxonomy (NCBI): domain Eukaryota; kingdom Metazoa; phylum Chordata; class Aves; order Charadriiformes; family Laridae; genus Chroicocephalus; species Chroicocephalus ridibundus. The sequence continues at coordinate 100,103,707 of NC_086284.1, read as the reverse complement.
CCCTAGAAACAGTTGTGTCTGATAAAGATTAAAAGAGAGGATTTAAGGCTCGGAGTGTGTGTGCATACCATCCTGTCCTGTTCCTCTCTGATCAGCCAAAAAGAAAACTCCCAGGCTGCAATTTTTGCAACACTTGCTTCATTCCATATTACACTCTTCAGCCCTTCATTTCCTGTGGTTTTAGTCCATCTCTGTAATATGGGAGGACAGTATACTTGTTTCCCCCATTTGAAGTTCCAGTTTTGATTCATAAACTATTTTTTTCAGGCTGACAGGAAGGTGATCTCAATTCCTTCAAAATAAACATCCAGCAAATTAATTTTCTCTCTTTCTCTACCCGTTCCTGCATAACACTGAAAAAGCATATGGAAGAGAACAAAACCCTACATGTTCATAGTTCTACTCATACCCCAAAGGAACAGCAAAAGTTCCTAGGACCACGGCTAAACAAATCCTTTGTTTCTCACTAACAAGGGATCCAAAAGGTCATGTGCTCATATTCACTTCTGAGCTATGAGTGTCTGCATTTCTGACAGCTCCTGTTCTGCTCTGGGAGCTGCAGTGTAAGCCAAGACACAGTCAGCTCAATATTACGGGACTCACCTGGTCAGCTGGACCCCACAATGGACAGACAGCTTGGTCCAGAAGGGCTTATTCTTAATGAAACTTCTGCTGGAGAGCTTCAGAGCAAGAGAAGGTCTGGAGGTCATACCCGTGTTACTTGCATTTGTCCATCAGTTGGGGTAGCCCCACTCACCCAGTATCCCAGATAAGGGAATCTGTACATTTTCATATATGAGTGTTAGAGAAAGGCTCATATTCTCCCACCTGCCCATCCATATCCAGATGACTGACCCAGACAACACATCCAGCCACTGCCTCTCATGTAGACTTTCCTGTATTTATGAATTTATCACCACTCTGTCCTAAAATATATTTACTTCATTTATAAGACTATAATGAAGGCTTTCGTATAATTGTGTATGCCCAGCAAACTAGATTAGAAACCTGAAGAAAGACTGCAAACTACCAGCTAGAGAAGAATCAGATAATTTCAGTGGAGGTAACTTTTTAGGATTAACCGTGAAAAGAAATAAAGTAATGCAAGTATCCACTGCACTACCTGCACTGCATTAAATTCAATTTATTTTATCCTGCTTTATATCCTCAGTGTTCTGCATGCTGCAGAGTTTTGTTATGAAAATGCAGAACTGCATATTCATAGTTGAAAGTGAAGGGGAGAAAACCAGAGCTTTTAGCATCTAAGTACAGTATATTGGAGGCCTTCAGGAAAATCCAGGGAAATTCTTCAGGATTAAGGCATGACTATATTAACTGGACATTTCTGCTAAATTGATTAGCAGTGAAATTAGCTACATTATCCTTTCCCAACTTTAGGTTTCAAATTGACCCAAAAGATTAATTTGGGCAATTCACACATCTCAGAACTATTGCTACTGCTGCTGTCTGATTGCTGCCTACAGGAGCTGTCACCACACTGGTCAGACATCTTCGTGGTTTTCTTTTTAACAAAAAAAAAAAGCTCTCTGTACAGCTACAGGGGCTAGAAGTACTGGGCTTGATTCAGCCACGCAGACCTAGACAAAGTAGATGGTAAAAATCTCCTCTTGCTTATCTTGGGGGGTGCCTTTTCTGGCAGCAGGGGGGAATATTTCATAACCGCCCGGGAGGCAATCACTCCCGACAGCTGTGATTTCCTGCCCTGCCATATATTTCGGCAGTGACTCACTGTGGATTGTGTGCTGCTGAATGCAGCCCCTGAATGATGAAGCAACTCCTTTTCCCTCTCCCAGAAAGGACCATTGTCCAGTGTAAAATGTACCCAGCTGCACAGCCAGCGATGGAGCCAATGCTAACATTTTGAACTGCACGTGCTCTTCCTCGACACAGTGCTGTCTACTCATTTGAAGCTCAGACACTCCGGGCAGTTCATTCCAAGACTATGGCTACTGATTAACAGTAATAACTATTTTTATTTATGATATTAAATACATCCTCACAAAACCGGCAACCATTAGACGTTTGCTCACTGAAAGTAGCAAGTAAAATGCATGAACTGACATGGATCAATACGAGTTTATCATATCAAACCCTAATGTAAAGACACAAAGCCTCATGCAGGCACACCACACACAGGCAGGAGAGAGTTGCCTTGCTTTCCAGAGACCCTTAGTGGCTTGCTAGTGAGAAGGGAGGTCTTTGGAGCTCCCTTGGGCTGACATCCACTGAAAGCCAATGAATCTGGGCAGGAAACTGGAAGTGTAACAGCACAGTCAGAGTCAGCTCACAGCTCAAGGTGGGAACCCAACATTATCTGAGTCAGCATGAAAGCTCTGTCCTCCACTGCTAATATCTGCAGCCATAGTACTCAGTTGGTGCACTCCAACAAGAAATCAGTAGAATTTATCTCAGAGTTCATGAGATGTCATCATGAATGATCAAGTTGGGAGGTCCCCATGTGAATTCCCTAGTGACCCTCACTTCTGACCTCAGAACAACAATAGCAACTAACTTTGAATAATGACTCACTGTACCTGTACTGCGCAACTCCTTTTGCTGTGGCTGCTCAGCCACATGATGAAAGCAAACATGTCTTCTATGTTCTTTTGCATTTGACAGGACACATAAATACCCGCAGGTATTTATGGGGGCCATGCTGGTACTCCCTTGTTGCGACTGTTCTCCAGTGAAAACATTGATGCCCTAACCTATGACAATCAGAACTGTGAGCTTCTCGTGCCTCTCCAGATCACAATGGTAATGCCATTCATGTCTTACAAAATGTTCACTACAAACTGTTCATCATCTTTTGAAGAACACTGTTGTCTTTTCTGAAGAAAGAAAACTGAGATAACTCCTCAGCTCAGGTATTCCCTACAGCAGCACTTTGCTCATGCTGCTAAATCAAAGAGTATTCTAATGCAAAGCAGCTCTGTATTGCATATTAGCTTCACAAGAAACATCACATGAGCTTGGAGCTCAGGCCAGTAATCATGAAGTTTGGATATAAAACAGATTTTACAATATTGTTCAAACATAATAAATACCTCAGGCAAGTTTTTCAAATCTGTCAACTGACTGAAAAACGATGTCCCATCACAGGCTGCTGAAAATGTTACCCCTGTCATCATTGCACCTTGGGAACAGTAACTGTTTCTCGAACTTGGAGCCACAGGAAATGCCGCGACCAGCTGTATCTACATTCATCATTACCCTCCACATACAGGGTAACACCATCCATTCGCCTCCTACTTTGACAATTTTAATGATGCTCTCCAGGAAATTCTGGGAAATGGAAAGCAATGCCTATCTTTCACACAGGATACAGTACCAAAAACCACTGGTAGCAACAGAGCAAGAAGATTAGTAAAGCTCTATTAAAAGGAAAATTGTGACAAAATCTTAGCTGTGCTGCTGCTGCTTCTGTTTTATGTAGATATGTGTCCAGTTCAGCTGGAGTAATCTTAAAGAGACATTCAAATACATTATAGCTGTAGAAAATAATTCATTAAAATTGTAGAAGATCAAAAAGCATGCGGCAACAGCTGAAACTCAGGTTGAGGCAGGCATGTGTCTCCATCTACTCTACTATCATGCATCAGCACAGCTCCTCTCAGCGTTGCTCAGCACCTGCAGCAATTTGATTCGTGATGTCAGGCTGAATTGCCTGGATGGCTGTCGCTGGGGATGGTGGTGCTACTTGTTGACTACTTTTGAAGTGGTGAATGGAGGAAGCCACCAATAACTGCCACATGAATTATCAGTCTTGTCCCTAAATTGCTCAGTTTAGCTCTCTTGCAAGCACCCTGTCTGCAGTGGTACAGATAGGGGAGAAGACTATAATCTGTTATTATGAATTTTAATGTAATGCTTTATATTTATACCCAAGCTGTATTCCATAAAACTGAAATGAATTTCTAATGCTGTAAGTATTATTTGCTATTTTCCATTCTGGTTGCCATTTCATTCAGATTTTCTTTAATAATGTATTTTTACAGGCCTGTACCTCTGCAACTCTCATCTGCCAGCTCAAGTCTTCTGCTAACAGTAGCAGTGCTTCACAAAGCCCTGTGATTTGAAGTGACCTTGGGACTACCCTTTTCCCTGTTCTCCCCAGGCTGGTGAAAATCACAGCATTAGCTGAAAGCAGCTCTGAATTTCCTGGCTTTTGTTAGCTTATCTAGGATTCTCCTGACATGCATTTCCAATGTTTAATTTCTTTTGTATTTGGCCACCTCTTTAAACTAAAAGGGGAGGAAAGCACCTCTTCCCAAACAACAGCCAGGAGCATCAACCACCACCTGCACGCTGACAGAAAGCTCTCACCACTGAACCTCCCAATCAGGGTAACTGTCACCTCATCAGCACTGTCGTCATGTACCTCCAATCTCTGCAACAGTGTGTAGATGAGGCTGCTAGAGGTTGCGAAGAAAGGCGTTTCTTGAAAGCACCCTGCTGCTGACTCCCTGCCTCATGACTGGCATGTCGATGATACCGCGCGTCAAGTGTCATTTCCTTGCTCCCTCCCCAGGCAGGTACCTTTCCAGCTCATGGAACAGAGCCTTTCGCAAATTAAGAGCAACAAGCCTCCATGCTGTTGTCTCCTCGTCTTCCTGGGACTCACCACTTCAGTTAAGCCCTGGAATTGTTCTTCCTGTTACTGCCTGGAATCCCTCCCTCTGTGGTGGTGCTCTTCCCCCATCCTCCCCCCTCACCTCCTCCTCTTTCATTTTACAGCAGCAGAACTGCGTGCAAATGAGGGAAAACTTCTTCCAGCCCCAGGTGGCTCATCCTGTCGAAATCCCTGAGTATGAGGTCGTGTTCACCTCATACACTCACAAGGAGTGGAAAACGCTTTTGTCCAGGTGGGCTTTGCAGCTGCTTTGCCATATCAGCTAATACTGATTAACTTGTCCCCTTTGTAGTTGGATGCTGAGTTATCTTTTCCAAGTAGCATATGGACAAATATTTGTTTGGTTTTGTATCACGTACCTGGGATAACCAACCTCTTTCCTTCTAGAGGAATACACCTAATTTAGCTTGCTCTATCAATGGAGTCTATTCATTTACCAAAGGACTGGAGAAGAAGACACCAAAATAAATTACTGAAATATGGTTTGACATGCTATAAATTAAGGAAGGCCCCTGCCTGTTTAGTGGTGACTCAGCAAGCAACCTAACCTTCCTGGCTTGACCTTGCACAATACTGAGTGCATCTAAGCAGTTTTAAAGCTAAATAAACACCAAACTTACAAAGAACTTTCAGAAACATTTTTAAATTTGCTTTCAGTGCTTTGAAAACATAAGTTTCAAGACACATTTTACTGTGCACTACCACAACAAAACAAATACCGCGGATTAAAGCAAAATGTTTGTGAGTCTACAAAATATGGAAATAATGCACATGGAAAATGGAAATCTTCCTAACCATCTGGAACCTAAGTATTTGCCATCAATATTAGATCCAGCAGCACTGTAGATAGCATTTTGTCACTGATTTCAATGAGGCCAGGAATCATAGACAGACACAAGTGTTTGGAAATGGAAGCACGGCGCTGGATAAGCAGAAGAACTCACTTCCAGCAGTTAAGAGGTTAGGGGTGCTCAGCTGGCTGGGTGATTTTATTTCTTTGCATGCTAGATAGTAGGAGAGGGGAGGGAGAATGAAAAAAAAAATTTTTTTTTTCTTTTGGTCTTCCTCTTTACTTACTTTGGATAATTCTAAAATTCCTACCAGAAAAATGTAATCGTATGTTATGTAAGATATATGCCTAAGCAAGCCTGATCAGGAGTTGAAAGTTTGAAATTCGCTGCTTAAAATACATTATTTTGTACGCTTTCATGCAAAAATCTGCATTTCATGCAAAACACAAAATAAAATCTCTTCATAATGCACCATGCAGGCAGCACAAGCAGGTGCATTGTTGCCTTATGCTGCTCTGCTGGCAGGAATGGCCTGCATTTAAGACAGACCGTGAATGTTCCTGAAGTATTAGTGTAGGCTCAAATCTCATAGACTGCAAAAGTTTTGCTGGGAGGCAGGTGGCTTTTCTCCAGAGTTCCTCCAAACCCATCCAAAGTTTCTCAAAACATCTCAAAAGCTCCCTCCTTCTCATTCCCTTAGCTCCTAGACCAGTAGTTGATCTTTTAGGGCTACATGCATGGTAACTGCAGGCTCTGATCAGTATGGGGAAATAAAGCAGCTGAAAAACCTAAAATAGTCCATGCCTACACCTTGCAAACAAGTGTCTTACCAGGTGGGAAGGTGGCAGCATGGAATCTGGGTATGTTCTCAGTACAATCTATTTTTGACGCTCACTGGAGGATTTAGCAGCAAGAGGGAGTAGAGAACATTTAGTCACTGTCGCCCCAGCTGCCTCACCAGGAAGGTGCATGCCTCTCCCGGGGCCTTGCATCACATCTACCAGCTCTTGGCTGGTGTTTTGGGTACCCTAGAGAGTCTCAAATGGCATTACCTGCCTGTGGTTAGGTGACACCATCACACCCTCTGATTCACTCCTTGACCAGAGATGGCCACAAAGACAGTGCAGGAAAATCTTTTCTCCAGGCTCTTTTTGCAACTTCTCAACTGAAAGGAAGTCTACTTCCCAAAACGGGAGGCACACAATTTCTTTGAAGATTGTCTGCTGACCGGACACCAAGAAAAACCCACAACACTAAATTAAATGCCACCGTAGATTAGTTTCCACTCCGAAATTATTTCACTAAAAGCAGCTTAAGTGTTTACAATGAAGGAATATTATAGTGGCATAAGGGCAGGTGAGTACTCAAATATAAACAATATTTGTGCATCACACAGTCTTTTCAATATACATTGCAAGTGGTAGGTGTGTGGTAGATGCCACAGTGGCTCCAAAAACACACTGCGGCAGGGAGAGGACAGCCCCACAGCAGGTTTCCGATGTGCTTCAGGGAACATCTCCGTGGTGGAGCTCAATAGCCAGAGAGACTAAAAAGGCATGGGAGAAGAGCCTGTGGGAGGGAGTCAAATACAGAGGGGAGAAACGTGAGGCACGCTGAAAGGAGGGCTGCGAGAGCGTGCAGTGAGCGTGAAGGTGATAGAGAAAGACATCACCTCCATGCAGAATCTCTGCAAGCAGCTGCAGGCAGGCAGAGCCGGTGCTCCTGCAAAGTGCCTCTGCAGTCCGTATGATGCTCCGCACAAATCCTGGGGTCCTCTCACCCGCTGCCAGCAGCCCGCAGCGCTCAGGTGATGAGAGCGCCTTCCCCTGCCAGGGGGGAGCGAGGGAGGGGTTAGGAAATGAAAGGGCAGAGGTAGAGACAGGTGGGGTTCCACTAGGACAAGGTGTTTGAAATGGACACGGCAGGTAGAAAAACCTCGCTGGCAGGAATCCCGAAGCGGAGAAATGCAGTCTACGTTTAGGGAGGAGAGAGAGACGATTTTGCTTTGCATTGCATTGCAATGACTCGGAGGGAGGGAAAGAAAGATCGAGGAAGCTGTATCTTGCAGGGGAGAATCAAAACGTAGGGTAAGCAGCGAATCCATACACAAAGAGAGGAAGGGTCAAATATTAGATGTGAGGGTGAGGAGAGTGGAACAGCATGAATTCTTGTAAAGAGTTGTAATAATCAAAACATTGGCAGGGCCTTAACCAGGCAGCCCTGCTGGGTGCCTAGATAATACAGCTGATTTTAATTGCTGATGTGTGCATTTTATGTCATTTGCCTGATTCACAGCCCTTTTATGACCGTTGCGTTTGACCACAAATCAACAGACGGCCATAAAGCCTCACGCAAATGACCTCCTCCCCAAACAGGCTGTGTTATTTTTATTGATATTCAATATGCAGATTTTAATGGAGATAGATGGATAGGCATAAGGACAGGAGCAAGACAGGGCACAGAGGAACTGATTTGAAATAAACAGGTTGACAAAACATAAAGGCGGGAGGCAAGAGACAGATGAATACTCAGGGAGGTGCCTGCCACCAAGGTAGGCAGATATCATCTGGAGGCAGACTACTTGGGAAAGGCTGACGAATGACAAAACTGTCAGGCAACAGAGAAATACGAGTATGAAATGGGAAAAGAAGGACCAAAGAAACTGAAAAGAAAAACAATTTCATACACAAATCCCACTATTTCACATTCCCCCTTCCTCTGCCCCACCACTCTGCTCCTTCTCACCTTTCCCTGTTTCCAAGTAGTGCGATATAAAAGGTTTGATTTCAGTACTAGCACTCTACGTATTTTCAGATGTAGCATTGTTAGCTGGAGGTCTACCAGAGGATGCATATTGCTTCTCTCCCACCTGCTGTTCATTTCATAAACTGCAATCAGTACACAGTCAGTCAACACCTCTCTTGTTTATTATGTGGTACAGCAGGAGATTTTGTTAGGCCTTTAACGCACTGGACCAAATGCCACACATCCCAAGTCCCAAGGTGGGTGAGACAGAAGTCTGTGCAACACCTGCACCCCGTTTGTCCACAGATCTCACCGACTGGTTTCTTTCTCATGCAGATACCTTTGAATTGCCTTACTTTGAATCCTTTCACACATCACCTTGAATTTCTGCTTTCATACTCGCTGTTGATTCACTTGTTAGTTATAGAGACCAAAACTAGCATCCATTTCTGCAGAAAAGGAGCAAATGACTTGCGCTGTCAGATATTTATCCAATCTATAGCACAATACAGGAAGCAGATATTTGGTCTTGTCAAGGAGGAGGAATCTCATGCCCAGACTAGACTGCTTTGGACACAGGGCCAAAGCTGAGGGCCTGCCTACCACTGATATCAGCTAATGCTTCCAGCCTAATCTAGAAGTATCCACACCTTTATTTGCAAGTCCATGACTAAGTCCCTTAGACTTCTACTCTTAAAAGCCTGGAAAACATCACCTTTGTGGAGCACAGGCATTCGCTTCACAGATCTTTCTATGTAGTCAATGCAAAGACAGAGATCTGACAGGACATGGATTAGATATCCTTCTGTTAGTCTGGGATATCCTGGATAGACACAATGTGCATGCATGGCTTAGGCTGTGTCACGCAGTCAGCCTCCTGGAAAATCTCACAGTTCATGCACATGCCTAGAGTGAGAAAAAGATGTGGCAATGCTCTCCAGAAGTCCCAATGAAGCATACAGGTTATACAGCTGCATTGGGCTTGCAAAGCTGTCTGAAGGTATGGTAACCTCTGATGAAAGGTTCAATATGCCATGTCAGCATACAGGATGTGCAGATATATTGGCCCCTTTTTGAAGAAGAGGGTACTACTGACCAGAAATTCCAGACAAACACAGGAATTCCTTGTTACTTGCCTGTGTGTGATTTCCAGTCAAAGGACAAAGACTGTATCTCAGTTCTCATTCTTCACGACACGAGTAGGCCAATATAACCTTTTGCCCATTTTAGAGATAGGATCATTTGCCAGTTGTATATTTCTCTCCCTGAAGATGTGAAATTATGACTTCAGCTGTAAGGTGGCAGACTCAGGTCTCTATCAATGACTCATTGTCTTTCCACATGAATGTACAAAGTTTAGGTGCTTGTCAGTGACACCTCTAGCTAAGTTACCATGCTCCCCAAGGTCAGAAATAATATCTAAGAAATATCCTTCAAACATTTGTAGCTAGGAAACAGTATATGACCCCCTAGCAACATCTGTATTCCGGTCTTTCCTCATGGATAACAGATAGAAGAAAAGTCAGTTACTGCTCCCTGACATTCGTGGGGATCATGAGGTTGAGACCTGAACTGGGAATCTAAATGAATACTGGTACAAAGGACTAAGTAAGGCTTCATGTGATTTGATTTCAATTTCCAAGATCTTTTTAAAGAATTACATTCAAAAAGTCGCATTGCATAACCAAACACGTTAAAAAAAAAAAAAAAAAGCCAGAACAAAAGGATCCCATGAAACTGTAAATCTGCCTAGCTCCTTTTTCATGCATAGCTTTTATTATGCAATCATACTCTGATCTATGAGCTTTCTCTGTACAGGATGAGAAGACTAAGCACACACTACAGTGAAAACAGATTGCAAGAGCTGCCTTTAGTCAGACTTTTCCAGCCTTGGTACTCCTTTGATGTAAGACAATGTGCTCGCACTGGACTGTGGGCAGGTTTGGAGTCTGCTGACAAAGACCATGCCTGCCCCTGTTCCCACAGTATCCTGCCTTCTCTTATCCACTGCAAAGTGTGGCAGTGCACTAACCTCCTCTGTTATGGGGAAAACAAGAATGACTAAACATATCTTTCTTGGTTTGGTTAGCATGAAACGGCTCATCAGGAGCTGGATCAAATGACCTAGTTAATGCCTTGGTAAAGACAACACAGTATTGCTGACCCGACTTCAGCTTTGCATGACAGGTAGTCAAATAGTGTGGAACAGAGATACCGCATGCAAGGGTGGATGTGGACTGATATAAGCATGGAAATAGTAGAATGGAGATGAGGAGGAAAACGCCATTTGCATTTTTTCACATAAAAAAGTTGTTCGTTCAGGCAGGATGGTGGACATTATCAGGATGTTCATCTGAGGTCATGGATCTCCATTTCCTTTCCCACTGAGGTGCATAAGTGTGAGTGGGGAACAGAAAAATCTGTGTACCAGATAAAGAGGCACTTCAAGCCAGACCTAAACCAGCACAGCCATCCATTACTGGTACAGACCACGAATAGACCGTAATAGACTATACCTCTTCCTTCAGGAGAAAGAGCTGTCACAGAACCTCTTTTCTATGAGATGCTCTCAGCTTCCCTCAAGTCTGACCATTCATAAGTCATTGCAACTCTGAAAAAGGAAACTGTGTTGCTTCTGAAGAGGCTCAGATTTGGTCTCATTCTCATCTATGTGTAAATAGGACAGTAAGATGTATCAAATCTGTAAAAGGAGATCCAGAAAGTGAACCTGTTTACATGGAAAATGATACTTTCGCAGCCAGCCTCTTGTTTAGAGGGACTTCCAGAAGACAGGGGAAAGGTTATTTAGAGGATCTCGCTTTCTGTTGGCAAAGCGCTCCAGAAAAGCCTCAGAGATGGAGATAACAGCTGAGCAAAACACATGAAGAGTCTGCGGAAGTGCTAAAAACTAATTTGTAGCACCCAGGAGTTTGCAACCTGGTCACTCTGTGACAGCTTGCACTCTCCGAGAGCTTGTGCACAAAAATGGCCTCCCTGAGCCTCACCTGCGTTGAAGGTCACCTCTGTGGAACAGCAAGCCGTTACCCATGAAGGTATGGAGCAGCTCTCCTCAGAAAAAACAATATAGTGAAAAAGGGTCAAACTGCCCTACTGGCAGGGCCAGACGCTCTGCTTCCCAGGTGAGCTTGGAAACTCTGTGTGAGGAACTGACCTGCAAGGCTTGAAGCCTGGCCTGCACCAAATGCCTTGCAAATCCATTTCACAGACAGGGATGCTGAGCCCATGCAGGCAATACACATGGATCTGAGGCAATACACACTGTAAGGATCTGAGGTGAAAATGTAAAAGCTTCTCCATGACAGTGAGGACAAATCAAGCCAAAGTCAAAAAGCTGTTTCCTTAAGTCCTTTCATGTAGATCTTTTTATTAAAAAGCCAAACAGAGCCACATCTTCCTGTGTAGGAGAAGATCAGAAGCGAAAAGAAAGGCTCCTCAGTTAGAGATTTTCCCCCATTTTATCTCTGTTTCAGGGGGCGGGACTCTGAAGAGCAAGCCTCTTGGCGGCCAGAACTGAAAATAATTTGGGCATGGAGATTTCATAGAAAGATGCTCTCCAAGACAAAAATCTTTCCCTCCACATTCATTCATCCCGGCTCAAGAGACAGTTTTCATTTTTTAAAACAAAAATGCTTCCACAAAATGGTGTCAGTTAGCTTTTAAAGACCAGTCTTTCCTTCATCACTGTGGTACCTATGTCCTCACCAGAAATGGAGACACCTGGGGTGATCAAAACCAAAAGCAGCATGAGAAGTTCCCATTAAAGCTCCCTGAGCCCAGCACTGTGCTCGGCACACGTCCCAGCTCTGCAGAGCCATCCCAGCCCGACAAGACTAGCAACGACCAGCTCCAGGGACAACCTCAGAGCTGCACACTTGAACAGTTACTGAAGCAGCTGTGGGCACCACAGCCAGTCCCCTGCTGTCTCAGCCTCTCTGAACCAGTGTTCAAACCCCCTCACCCAAGAGCACACCTCCAGGAGTGGGTCTGTACCAGCCAGGCACGGAAGTTACTCACACGAGCTGTGCCCTCAGGACTTGGGACCAGACACAGGATGATCTGTGGCAGGGCCCAGCCTTCAGAGGGTTGATAGCGGGAACAATTTCTGAGTCAAACAGATGAAGATTGAGCAGCAATCAGTCACAGCTGTATCACAGCCACACTTCAAGCTAGATAACAATGGCCCTTTCTTGCTGTGGAATGGTACTGTATCCAGGAGGATGATCTGACAGTGAAGAGGGAGACGCCATCTACAGCTTCCTGGCTTTTTAATATTACATATGCATGGCTGGAACCAGTATGTCTTCCACTGACACTAGCCCCAAGGTGCAGACAGCTCCGAGAAGGAGACTGGGCACACAAAACAAGGAGGCAGATATATGTTGCCATTACCTTGGGGAGTGAGCTACTACTGCTGTTTGCTATTTGCATAAAAAACAAGAGCCAGAAGCCCCAGCCAGCACCCACATCTGACTGTACTGACTAATATATGCCTGTAATATTGCATGGCATTTATGAAATAAATGAAATACAGTTATAGTTATGCTCCACAACAGTTTTGAAGTTGTTTTTCTTGGGTGGCAGCACATTCACAAGGGTTGCAATTCAGCTGAGGTCCTCTGCAGCAATCATTTTTGCAAACTCACAGTGGCTTCCAGGAGAAATCTCAGAGCAATTTTCTATTTTTGAGAGTTAGAGAAGAAGTCTGCAGAGGGTGACATGCTGAAAGCAGCTAGTCCAGAATCCAGAAGTGCCATCAATAGAAAGAACAGGAGATGGGAATTTGTGAGTAAGCTGTTCTACAGACAGCTCTAGATTTCCCCCTAAAAACAGAAAAAATGGTGTCTCCAGGTCAGACCAATAGCCAAAGGTCCTCGAGGAAGGAGACAGAGCTAGAAAGCTTCCCAGATGGGTTTCTCCTGCAGAGGAGATGTGGGGCTGGCACGCTTCTCTGAAAATAGTGTGAGGACATAGTGAACCACTGTTCCCCGCCGAAAAGGAATTGTTTAACTCTGCAGATAAGTAGATGAAGAAAATGGACGAAGGGGCTAGAAGTTAGGTTATCCCACCCTCCATAAGGAGACTTTTTTGAACTTTCAGAAGGTGAACATGTGTTATTATATCAGGGATGTAAAAGGGATATCAGTTTTCCCCAACTCACTTTCAGTCACTGGAAAGTTTTGCATACAGGCCTAGCTAATTTGCCATGTGCACATGGCTCCCTGCTTTGTAAGACATTTCAGTATGGAGGAACTTGCACCTTTCCGAATGTTGCACTTCTTGTTTCCCTCACGTGCACCGGAAAAGGGACCTTCTCCCTAGAGATCACTTCCTCTGGCATGTTTCTAAGGTAGTTGACTGATGGGTGCCAAAGCAGTTTGTTGTACTTAAGTGGTGTACAGATACAACTCTTCAACTAAGACCTGGTTGCAACACTGCTCATCTCAGTGTCAGGCATAAGTAACCTACACAGGGAATGGCCAGGGACATGAGTTGGGGGTGATTAAAGTTCACATGAAAATCTTTCAGAGGCTTTATCAAAGCTGGAATAACAGTAAAGAAAATTCATGGCAGACGGTTAATGTTCTGCTATGCAGTATAATGCTAACCACTGAAAAAAGTAAATCAGAATTAAACATATATTGGACTTATCCCTTGCAGCATTCTTAGAGAAAGTAGTGGTTTAGACTTACAAAGCCTTTACGTGTGCAAACAGCTTGGAGGGAACACATATGCGTACACATATGGATGTCTGTGTCCTTTGGGTTGGTGAGAAGAATGAGCAATGAAAATTGCATTCTTGATCTTCCCTTCACTTGCAACAGAAAACCCTTATTTTCTGGTCTGTACCTTTACACCAAAAGAAAACAGAAATATGCATAATTGCTCTGAGAGCCACTGCATTTTTCTCCAGAGGGTACCTATATCGTGAGGGTACCTATACCGTAAGGGCACCTGTGTGTCATATTCTTCTCTCACTCTCTCACTGTCCTCATTAGCAAATTTATCATCAGGAATTTGCTTAAGCCTTCATTAGTGTATTGCAAGAAATGCGCGTAGACATGAACCTTTCTTTTCTTAAACCAAGCTGCCTACAAAGGCTTCTCATTCCTACATAACAACACCTGTATAGCTTTCTGCTATCAAAAGGCTGAGACAACTATTGTTGACAGCAGTATACTACACAAAGTACAGTAATGATGTGCTAGAAGTGAGGTTTGCTTCCACAACTTTTGCAATAATGAGTAAAAATAAAACATACTTTAGGCTGGGAACCTTTCTACAGTCTTCCACACAGCTTTGCTTTCCCCATTTTATTCCCAATTGTAAACCTGGCTCATATAGAGGAGTCTTGATATTTATGCCCTGATGTATCTACCAAGAGTAGTGCTGATTACACTGTTAATATCTGAATTTATCATAACAGGAAGGTGGGCAAGATTTAAGGGGTTAGTATAACTGTAAGAGGATACCACTTAAAATTTCCACATTAACTGCAAGAGTCAGCATAAATAAGCTCCCAGGCACCCTACAGCAATGAAAATCTAAATTCAGCCAGGGCTACTTGTGCTTTTCTAACTCGTAGGTCCTAATGGAAGTTCTAATTCACAGTATGATCAATTCCCATTAAAAATAGGTTAACCAAACATGGGAAAAATAGCTTCATTTTAGGCACTAGGCAAACACAATAATTCTCTCTTTACTCTCATGCCTCCAGACTGTATGTCTCCAAACAATCCCTACTCTTAGAATTGAAAACAGCAGAAATATTCTTGAATTGTCAGAATATGGTTCCAAAGAAGTGGTTTCCATATTGAAAATGATGGTACATTCCACTTACAGTTGTGAGACAAGTTAATTAGACAGAGACAATAAACTACCTAGTAATTTCAAAGTAACTCCACTGGAAATGATGGTAATTACACAGTCATTGAAGTAAAAAAGTCCTAAATAGAAAAACAGGGCTCAAATGTCTACATACATGTAGATATTTTAACCTCAGCTTCTTTTTTTTCCCCCTCTAACAGTTCTAAATACTGAGTACACACCTAACCTGTGTGCATGTTTCTTGGCAATTTGTGGCTCAGTTTGAAGCATCGTATCATGTTGTGAGACTCTCTGAAAGCAGTCAGATGCCTAAGGGCTTTACTGGACTGGAACTATAGCATTCGACAGAGTGCATGACCGAGCCCTTGGCCGTTTCACCTCCACTACATGATACCACTCCATTAAACCTCATTTCTGGCTAGAGGACAGAAGCACAGCCAAAAGGAAAAAAGAGAAAAAATATTGGAGGAACAGCTCATGTGAAAGGTGATTCCTTACTCAGAATGCCATGCCAAGTTTAGAGTATGCTTTGTTTTGGGTCTTGGGCCAAAAAGTTTGGCTTCTGGTCCTTGTCTTCACTTATGCCAATATAATGTTTACTAACTTCACCGGAGTTAACCCCAGTGTAAATGACATGAGAATGAAGTTCTAGAGTTTTATTTGTTTCTAAAGAAGCATGTCTGTATGCTTGAAAATAAATGAAAGTATACACAGAAATACTGAGAAGCTCTTTTTGAACGCTAAAACTAGCCCTTGCTGGACTGGTAAAAGCAGGTCACCGATATCTGGACCGCAGATACACCACCTCTCCCACTCAGGACTGAAAGGGCTTCCCCGAGGCATAGTGACAGGAGAGTGGAGCCAGTGACAATCACTGATCCCAGCCCATGGCCAACACCATCTTCCACAAGAAACATCAAGGTGAAACTGAAAGGCCCAGTGGCAAAGACTGGGACTGTCCCTTCATGATAGTCTCCAGAAAAGCCATGTGCTGCCTGAAGCAAAACGCTTCCTAAATCCCCCTGAGGAAAGCATACTGTGGAGAGTAGATGAGGACTGCTACAGCCTTTGAGGACAACGGAAAAGCTTCAGAAAGGAGCGGCATGTAGTGTCCCAGATATGCCGTGCAAGGAGGGAACAGTTTCAAGTACAAGCTGAAGGGAAAAAAAGAAATCCTTCAAATGCTCAAACATGTATTCATGTATTACTCCCCCCCAATAGAGATTTCATTGTGTGACTCATGAAACATGTCATTTTAAAACCTCAGAGGATAAGTTGTCAGAATATATTGTGCTTTAAAACCTTTCTTCGGTCTCTCATTTAAATCTTTGAAAGACCTGTAAGTTATTTTTTCGCATTCACTTTGGTTTTAATATTGCAGAGATGAATGTGCCTTCCCTCTTGCGAGTTAAGCACTTAAAAAATTCTAGATAAACAAAATGTGAGGCATGAATTGTGAAAATGACAATTGTTCCTTATGGCCCTCTATATGCAGAGCAGGTCCAAGTCTGACAAACCCTTCAGCCTTCCATCTCCTCCTTTGGTGGTTACAGCTTAACACCACGCTGATAATAAAAGGTAAATGAGTTCCTGCAGCAGAATAAGTATCAAGTATATGAAGCTTTTGTGAACGTGGATCCTGCTCTTACCATTATGGGCAATTAGAGGGCTTTGAAAGCGTGTTGCCTGACTTTCTGTTGCTTGGTAACTGTGCACCTAATTCTTTCTCTAAGAGGTCACAGAAATGTCAGAAAATCCATTTTGTTGGCGGGGCGGGGGGGAGACGAATGCCCCCGTCAGAACAGCAGCATATAGATTCGTTAAAAGAACTTCATGTCTTCCATTAGCAGATAGAAAACAGTATTATTATTTGTCTAGCACTACAAAGCTGTGCAATTTCCAAGCAGTGCCAACTACATAACATGCTTACTGTGCCAAAGAGCTTAGGAACTGCAAACACACTGATGAAATTTGGCATGATATGGGTCAATACAACTCATGGATACACTGACAAATAGCCATTATTGGCCTGATGCAGAGCCTGGTCGAGCCAATGGAAAAACACACTAAAACAGCTATGGCAGTGTAAAAGTTTTAAGGAGTTTCTGAGATTGGAAGCTTTGCAAACATTGCCTGACACAGGAAAAAATGTGCACTTAGAAGAAAGCTAATGAGACAGGAGATAAAATTCTCTTCTCCAAAGAGATCCAGGTTGAAGTTTCTGCAGCCCCAGAAATACTGAATGGTTTTCACTGAGGGAGAACAAATTAAGTGACATCTGTGAGGGAAGAGCCTGACTATTTTTACCTGCATTTTAAGGAGCAGGGCTTCAGAAGTGTATCTCACCTTCAGCAAATTCACAGACCTTTCTACTTTGAGACAGGTTTAGCAATACATGCTCCGTGTTATACACTATTCCTCATAAACGGATACTGTCAAAAAAGCCTACTTCCCTTCAACTTAAGCAGTGTGCTCAAGTTTGCAAAATGCAGTTTAGATTAAATGGATGCCCCTGAGATTAAATGAATGCATTTCAACAGGGACGCAATATGCAGGTGTTCACCACTGACCATCAATCATTTTCTTGCAGAGCTGGAGGCTTCCCGCAGTTGTCACTATAATCGCTCTGCAAGAATTTGCAATCATTTTCTAAAAGCGTGTTTAGAAGGAAAGAAGGGCAGACAATACATTCTGCACTTAAGAAACCCGGTCCATATCATCATGAAAATAAAGCACATTTCCCTGTTGAAAGAGCCTGTCCCATTTGTGAAATAGAACACCCATATGACCTTTAGACCCCTAGAGGACAAATTTCGTGGTTGTGGGCAGTGTGGAATGCCAAAACTCTGGGTCCCAGGCTAGCTTTGGCCACAAACTCACTGCACAATATGAAATAAATTGAACTCAAGCCATCACCTAGTGACAGCAGACGTATTGATGGAAAACTAGAATTTCATTTTTAATGTGTTGCCGGAAGACAAACTAGATTTTCCTTCGTGATCTTCTGATGGAAGGACTTATTCAGGTTAGAATTATCAAAAGGATGTGAGTACCTATATATCTGTTACTGACAGTAAATGGTTCTGTAACACAAAACACTAATATCATTAAAAGAAAAAAAAAATCACAAATCACTAAAAGAAGTAGGTCTTTAAAGTAAGGGGGAGAAGAAAATGCAATCAAGCCACAATAATGGTGGTGTTCTTTAAATATATACATGTATTTCGGTCACCACTGTTTATTCAGAGTTTAGAGGTAAATGCATGAAAGCTTAGCCTTTGTTTATATCTTTTGTATCATTTGTTTATATACAGAGAGAGTTAATATGATTCAAGAAATTACATCAATGAAGATTTCATGCATGCCCAAAATAAAGCAGTAGCACAGGCTGCTCTAAGAAACACTTCTTAGCAAAATCCAGCAAAACTTTGAGAAGATGTTTGTACCATTATTCTGGCCCACAGACTAACATGAATTTTGAAGCACTTTAATGCATAATTAAATTCTACTGTGCTATGTTTCTTCTGACATGATTTTCTAAGGACACCATGGAAAAAATGTATTATATAACCCCGTAAAAAAAATGTAAACTTACAGGAAGAAATCCTGAAATATTTTTGAAGCAATCCAAGTTATGTGGAATTTAGGTGGGTTGAAGATTTTGGGGAAAAATACACCCTAGAAAGGAAAAAGAAGTCCAAAAGTGAATAACCAGAAAAACACGAAAACAATAATGTTGCAATAAAAGAATATTTTTTTTCAGTATTGACTGTGGATGCAAATTTAATATTGCCTGAGAATGAGCTATGCCAGCCGCACAGAGAACTATGCAGGTAATGAATGTGTTGTCTCTTAAACCTTCCCGCCTCTTCCTGTGGATGGTTTAAAAGCACTGCAAAGTTTATAAATGTAGTGAAATGATAGTAAATGGCCACTGGCATTTAGACAGCACAAAAACCACAGATGACCACACAAATCCACACACCCACACCTTTTATGTAAACAATCATAGAAACAGAATTGTCTAGGCTGGAAAGGACCTTTCATATCATCAAGCCCAACCATTAACCTATCACTGACAAAAACCATCACTAAACCATATTGCTAAGCACTACGTCTACCCGTAATCTGTCATTTTCAAGTTCAATGACTGCATTTTGCTGCTCCACATGTTGTCTCATTGGAACCAGCAAACCAACTCGAGCAAGAATTGCTTCACAGGCATAAGCCCACCTGGCCAGGGCCTCGAGTCCATGTTCCCAAAGGGACTGGTGTTTACCTCAGATGGAGGAAGCAGAAAGTTTAGCTAACGTGAAGCAACTTTCCTGATGTGACCCTTACTAAAGCAGTAAGACACGTATCTGAACTCCATGTACACCGTTATTCTTTCATTTCAACCCCTTGAAGTTTTCTAAGCAGACTGCTCCAGGGCAAAGAGCTGGTGAAGGCGGTTGTGCAGGTTCCCTGTGCTGAGGTGATGACTACGTTCATACCCAGGAAAAGAAGGGACAGGAAAAGTCTCCTTGTGCTGAGCAGACAGTACCGCATTGCCACTGTGAAAGTTGGGTAAAAAAAAGGCTGAGGCAGAGGCTTTACAACCCAAAGGTCAAGCAGCGTGAATAGGTAAGGCCTGTGGGAAGTCCTGTCATTGTCTTTATCATGAAGTTACCCATCACATTTTGTGGCAGATGGAGCTTAGTCTCCATTGCTCTTTTCACCCTTCGCTGACGGTACTGTAAGCAGCTGCAGAGCTGGGAAGTCTCTAAGCAAAGGTGCCCATCCCCGCCCAGGGGTGAGAATGGCAGACACAGAGAGGGTGCACACACAGGAGGGCTCACAAAGCTGGCAGGGATGGCTGCAGGTCACACCGAAGTCAAGAAACCTCCTTCCAAATGCTTTCAGCAAGCCTTGAGTCTGGGTCCACGTCCCTTCTATCTTGATTTCCTTTTTTCCAGGATTAAAGATGGAGAGGAGGTAAAATGCAGTTAGACTGGAAGGGGGAAGCGTTAAGCTAGAACTGGACATTACTTGCGACCATCTTTGAAGACCCAACATTGTGCGCTCCCTCATCCACGTCGGTTTTATTAGTTTCACATCAAGAGCAGTTCTGAGGATGTTTAGGGTATACCTGTATTTGTTTATATTTCAAATTAAACAGGTCAATAGTTCTTTTTTAATTGTCCCTATGCAGCTTAAAGAACCTGCTGTTTGAGCAAAATGCTTTCTAAGAGTATAAGTCTGATAGACCACCTTACCATATTAAAGGCTGAACCTTAATCATGTGTCAATTTGAAACCCCGTGTCTCAGTAAATTTCTCTCAATAAATCCTCCTGAGTCCCAAAGCCTGTTCTTAGGAAAATCAGAATCCTCTCGAGGTGGCATGTAGTTGTAAATTAATTTTCTTCAGAAAAGAAAAAATAAATTATTTTCTATTTTACTAATCTTTGCAGTTTTGTCCTGAAGAAAATCAGAGGAGCTGAAAGTTTCAGTACACCAGCTGTTTAAAAATAAATAAATAGATAGATAAATAGTCCCCTTTTGGAGTTTTAATAAAGACTAGAAGGATGTACTGAGAAAAGCACAGAAGCTAACAGCACAAATGTGAAAATTGCATTAGTTTAGAATGGTTGTGTGTACATACTGGGCACATCTGATTGTGCCACATTACTACTGCTACCAGCAACAAAATCAGTTTCCCCTCTCCTGTACAAAATGAGTGAAACATTTTCCACTGAAATATAGGAACTATTTTGTCAATCTTACACAACTTTGCACTTGCATTTTTTTAAAGATTTCCAGGGGCTGGAGAGCACTTCCAGTTAATGAAGAGACATAATTTCCTTATTCAGCAGCTGAAGCCACACTCACACCATCTCACATGGCTAGCGTGGGAAGAACATACACTGGCAGCCTACCCACAGCCAGTCCATGTGGGCAGGCACCCTGCCCAGAAAAATCAAGACAAAGGAGGACTCCTTTAACATGTCTCCACATCTTCTGAAGTGATGTAAAACCACAGCCTCCCCCCTTCCTTCCTCTGAAGAAGCTGAATATCCTGACAGCATTGCTGTCAGAGCTCCCTCCTGTGCGTGAGCTGTGGCAGTATTTTGGTGCACACCCGAATACCCGGACACCACTCTGAGCACTGCTTTGCTGAATTAGCATGGGTCATCTGTCAGCAGCCTCTCCAACAGAACGTGCATGGGACAAACTCCACAAATGTGCTCCAGTTGGGCCCAACATGCATTTTCACGCTTTGGTGAAAAGTCACTGGCAGAGAAAGGTCCTGAGGAAAACACCACTGTGACCCTTCCGTCTCCCAATGCCTGCTTCTGGAATATCATCTCTTGCTCCATATAGCACCTAATTTTTCCTTCCAGTCCCTTCTTAAAGCTCAATGTGTCGTATCAGCTCTTAGGTACTCTTTTGCGTAAATACGATTGCAAAGGATGTTGGCAACATTTCTTTGCAGCAAGACAAAGCATACTGTGCTGTCTTTATGACTGCACAACCGCTGGCCTTCTGCCCTTTCCCTAACGCTTGCCCTCACTGCACCACAGCTGCTACTTCCACCTCTCCTATAAACGTATCTGAGCAGTCCCACTGGAAATTCTACAGTTCAATCTTGAGAAAAAGGAAAAATGTATCACGCTGTCCTTGCTGGTCCGACATCTAGCACGCTCCATGGCTCAGCCAGAAAGCTTGAGGGATGATCGCGTTACCAACTCAACGGGCTGCCACATCCACACGCTCTGCCCAACTCTGCTGATGCTTGTGGCCATTCTCCCCAAATGAATGATGCTCTCTTGGTAAAAATTGCTCCATATGTTTATCCACAAGCCAAAGGAAGACCACAAGGTACAATATTTTAGTTGGGAAAAAGCAGGAATGGAGTCCTTAAGAGCATGCCCTACCACATGGGCCACATGAGGTCTAGGTGAATACACTCCCAGGTCCAAACATAAGGACCACAGTAATTTCAGACAGAGATCAAATGAAGCCTTATCTATTGAGCAAAGATAGGGGGAAAAGAAGATATACCATGAGCTTCTATGAGATTCCTCTAGTGTGTTATTCTTTTTAAGTGGAAACATGTGGTGGAAGATTAAGCAGCATCCTTTTAATCTCTGATTGTCCAGCTCCCCCTGCTGTAATTACATATTGGACACAAATGGCAACAGATGTTCAACGTCTAAGCTAAGAATTATATACTTACTCAATATCCCAGTGATTCAAAACACTGATTGGGAGGCTAGAATTTAAATTTACATGGAGTGACAAATGAAAGAGTTCCTAGACACGGGTGAGGCACAGAGAATATTAATGCAAACTCGAAGATGCACGCTGAATGGAAGGAGACAGACTCTGGGTACGGGTTAGAGTGTTTTTAATTACAGCAATTTCTCCATGAATTATTTTAACCCATCCTCATCCTTACAAAGCTGAGCCTCCATTGTTATTTTTCACATAGCTTAATCAAATCTCTGCAGCCCTGTGTATACAGCTAGATAGAAGGTTCTATCTAATCATTTCATTATACATCCAGTGGGCAGTCTAATTTCTCCATATTAAACCTAATAAGAACAGTTCCATCAGCATGTATCTTATCTTGTTTGTTTTCCTTGAGATACACACTTGTCCATAATCTAACTACATAAAAGATTTTTGCCTGATTTGCTGAGAATTTTAAACAACTAGTTACTACTTCCTTTCACTGGGCTTCCTTTTCTTTGGATTCTCACAGTACTAGGAAAGAAGACGCTTTAAACTGGAGGAGTGCCTTACCCAACATAGACATGAATCAATCTTCTCTCAAATTTAAGGGTGTCAAAATCAGAGGCATAAAGCAGTTCTAGGGGGACTCAGGCACATGAACTTCCACAGATGGTATCTCACTGCAGTCAGTCTCTAACCTTCTAAAACAGCAGACTTGCTCCAGTTTCTCCCAAACATACAACTACTTCCATCCATACTTTTGGGTACCAGTTCAAACCCCATAATCTCATTCCTCCCACTGTAGTGGCTCAGGCAGAAATGCAGATTTGAATGTTGTGAACACTCAGAGGGTACATATGCCCACGAACAACAGTGTGTCTGAGCATGACATAAATCCCTTTACTCATATGCACATAACAATTGAGAGCAGACACTTGTTTACCAAAACATTTTCTGATGGATAACTGGAAACACTTCTAAGTCCATTAGTTCCACTGAACATTACTGAAAACGTTGTCTTTTAAAAGTGTATTTTATTATATATGATTTAATTTTTTCTTGCAAGATCACAGGCTGGGATGCAAACCAATCTACTGTTTGCTGCCAGATGGCATGTTGGAAGGGTATAAACTTATTTCACACAGAGCGCTATGTGGCATGAGAACGCTGTTCTTACACTTCTAAACAGTCGTGCTTCTTTGAATGGTTTAGATTTACATTACTCTTTCAGTAAGCTCATAAGCTCTTCCCATCTTAACTAAAGCCTTGTGAAGTTACTAGATAAATATCATGGAACCTTCAGTGAAGTAGTTACAGATAACTATTCTGCCCCTCTCCTTAAGTTTATTACCTGCAGAGCTCCAAAGGGACAGCGGGGCTGATGTGCACAGGGTCAGAAAAAACCCTGCCATTGCCAGGTATTAAAGCAGCTGAGAAACTGATTCACAGACCCTAATGCACACATATTCTGACAAACGAAGTAACCTCGATGCAACCCACTGTGCCTCCACCGTGCACCGGGTCCCCAGGAAGACAGGGACAATCTAAAGCATATGCTCCACCAGGCTGTAGCCTTGGTTTGTCGTGGGAAAGAGCTGGTAATATCTTCAACAGCATCAGGCTCTCCAGAAAGACCATCTATGTTTTTACCTGAATTATGAGAACAAAGATGAAATTCTTCAAAATGCTCTGGGAAGCATGCTGATGGGCACACGCCACGTGTCAATACGTAGCCATCATGTAGACGGACAAAATTGTGTTCAATTTGCAGCAGCAGCCTCGGTGCAGTAATCCTGCATGGCTACCAGGCGCATTTCAATTTTCTACATAATTGCTTTGGAAAAGGAGGTGGAAAACCTCTCTCTTTCTTTCCTTCAGCAAAGAAACGCACAGTCTGCACCCGCTGCTAAAAATTGTATCAGTATCAATCTCCTCAGCATCACAAACGCACCCACATGCGTCTGAATCCTGAAATGCTTATTTTGCAAAGAGTGTGCCAAAAGATTTACTTACTCTTTAGAACTGTTTAATGATGTTGTGGGGATCAAAGGAGCAAGCATTTTCATGACAAAAGGAATTTGTACTCCAGGCTCTACAGCACAGACAGTGATTAGTGAGTCACACATAAGTAGTGTCTCGCTTTTTCTCTTTTAAATAGCTGTTGTAGCATTTACCTAAACATTACGGTGCTGAATCAGTAGTTTCGCAAGTCTTCCCAGTGATTGCCTGAACTGCTCACCTTTACCTGGTAATAGCCTGGTGATAGTTCCTCGCCTGAAAAATGTGTTCAGCGCGGTTACTTGGCTTCCAGCAGGCAGGCAGACATTAAGTATGCATCCAGGATTTCCTGGAGGGGTAGGAGAGCAACCACTGTGTCTGAAGGAGATTTAAAGATATCAGTTCTGAAAAGTATAGTTATTCACAAACAAAAAAGAATTAGAAAGCGTCTTACTGCAGAACTCAGCTAACCCAAAGCAACGTTTGAATTTAATTACTTAATTTCTTTTAAAAATAAAAAAAAATTTTAAAAAAGGAAAAAAGAAAAAAAAAAAAAAGGTGCTATCCAGAGCTGAAACCTCTACTCCTGTTGCAATACAACCTTCATTCCTTCTCTTGACTGTTTTCAGGTTTATGCCCCACTCCTCCCATACTACAGCCCCCACCTTGCTGCCATCCTTCCTAAGCAATTCTATTTCTCTCTCCTCAATAGTGGCCTATGATGATGATGAGCCTTCCCCTGCCATCACTGCTCTCCCTGCCCCTTGCCCTGGAGAGTGTCCCTGCAGTATTGTCCCCTCCTCAGCTTCGTCATATTCATGCTACACAGATGGTTCATCCCATGGTGGTACTGGTTTGCTGTTGGAAATTGGGAGCAGGTAAGAGAGGAGACCGGGATTTTCTTTTTTAATTGTCTGGAATAAACGCTTGTTTTGTGAATGTTGTGGTCACGGTTTGACATCTGAAAACTTTTAAGTTGAGGGAGTTGGGCTTTTCTTCATTCTGTGTTCTCCTTCATTAAACAAGGGAAGCTGTCAGTGTTGGAAACAGAAAGCTTTGCAGAAACTTTCCTTTAATTGGCGTTCTAGGAAAAGCCCACAACTTCTTGAAGGAAATTAAAAACTGCGTGGAAACAAGCCATTTTCTCCCAAAAAGCATTTATGAAGAAAAATATTAAAACCCTCCAAAATTACCTGTCTAAGCTGGCATCACTTCTTATTTTTCATCTTCTAAGACTCCTTCTCCCCTTTTACAGATCTGCCACTAAACACTCATTCTTTCATTAGCAATTCCCTTCATTCCCTTCAAACAGTTCATTAGCAATCTCCCTTCATTTTTGTTGCTTTTCCTCAGTGAGTCTCAACTGGGGGGACCTTCAGGCAGATTTGACACTGTAGTGGCAGAGGCTCCAGTGGGTGGCATAGCGCACAGCCTCTTCTGTGTCATAGAATCATAGAATCATTTAGGTTGGAAAAGACCTTTAAGATCATTGAGTCCAACCATTAACCTAGCACTGCCAAGTCCACCACTAAACCATGTACCTAAGTGTCATATTTACGCGTCTCTTAAATGGCTCTGGAAATGGTCATTCAACCATTTACCTGGGCAGCCTGTTCCAACACTTGACAACCCTTTCGGTGAAGAAATTTTTCTTAATATCCAATCTGAACTTCCCCTGGTGCAACTTGAGGCCGTTTCCTCTTGTCCTATCACTTGTTACTTGGAAGAAGAGACTGACCCGCACCTCGCTACAACCTCCTTTCAGGTTGTTGTAGAGAGCGATAAGGTCTCCCCTCAGCCTCCTTTTCTCCAGGCTGAACAACCCCAGCTCCCTCAGCCTCTCCTCATATGACTTGTTCTCCAGACCCCTCACCAGCTTTGTTGCCCTTCTTTGGACACACTCCTGCACCTCAATGTCTTTCTTGTAGTGAGGGGCCCAAAACTCACGTGGCTTAGTTCCCTCATGCATGATAACCCCCGACACGACCCTATTCTTGTGAAAAAGCAGCCGAGTAAGACACTTCTCTGTCGTCTTTGGTTCTTGTCTTATAACCCCTGTTCTGTAGAGAGGGCAAATATGTTTCACCCCAGGACACGGTCCCAACACTGCCACTGTCCTCGCCTGCCTGCCCACCGTCCTGACACTGAGCCCAGATGGCTTCAGCGCAGGTGCCACTGCTCACCTATGCACCAGCTGTGTGGGAGAGCTCGGTGCATACTTCTGCTGCCAGATATTCTATTTTAAGAGCAGACACTCTGTTACCAGGAACTCTGAAAAACACTTAAGTTTCCAGATTGTAGGAAAAAACACTGTTCGAAAGAAAACATTACTGGAGTGAGAGCATTATGCATGATTCATGGGTAACACGATACCTGAAATATTTCTGTGATGCATTTTTCTCAAAGAGCAGTGTTAGGATTTCAAGAGAACATGCCAATGTACCCACAGTATTTCTGTACAGCTCCTCGAATAGATACTGGTAAATGTATCTGAAGGAAAGATCTTAAAGCCGTACTGAACTCCTGTGTCAAATACAGCCAAAAACTTGCCATTTTCCCTTGCCTCATTGCTTAGTGCTGGGAGGGGGAGGAAACACGCATTTATTTGTTACTCTGACATTAAGAAAAATAATTTAATAACCTGACAAAGCACATCTCAGAGATGTTAACTTGGGACACCTAGCCAAATAATAATTTCCCAAAAATGGGGAATGTTCAGATGAAAACTCCAGGCTTGGTCAGAGTAGAGAGAAAAGTCTGCAATACCATCAGTCACATTAGATTGGGAGATTGGCACAGGAAGCAGATTGCTCTGCTGGAACTGATGCTTGGTTGGCTTTTTGAGAAAACAAATAAGCTCTTCTGTCTAACGGGGCTAAAGGTGCACACAGCTAAAGCAAGGATGGCTTGCAGGATGCCGCGTGCCTAGGGAGATGCCTTCCGTTTAGCTGAAGCACAGAGGGAGATTCTTCCTGGGCTGGGAGGAGAGATGGCTTCAAGGTGTGAGACAAAACCAGCTTGCTGTTGATATTCCCTGATTCCAAATGGGAATTTCAGAACCAGCCAATAAAATTCATGTTGCTGGCTTCATGTCTAAGCTCCTAATTAGAAATGTTCTGAGAGGCACGGAACACCTGCAAATCTTACTTACGCTAACAGCAGCTGCAGGAATTCTGTATCTTTGAAACTTCAGGTCATTTTACATAGTCACCTTTTGACAGATTGAAGCACTTAATATTTTAAATACGATTTTTTTTATTATCATGTCTAATATTTCAGAGCTGCATCTTCCTCTCTGCTAAGGCAAATTGCGCAGACCTCACATGGTTCATCGCCTCTAACTTGTCAACATTCTTTTGTTAAAGCGTTGACACCCGAACAGATGGTATTCCCGCAGTGATCTCGCTAATAATCAGAAGTACTGCCCCCTGCCTCCTTTTTTCATTGCTATTTAGCTATGCCACTGCACTGGAGCTCATGCTTGATTGATTACCTGCTATTGCCTCTGCCTCCTTTGCAGATCTACTGCCTCGGGAATGCACTGCCCCGTCTTACAAGTGAGACCTCCTTTCTTTGTCCCTGGATGTGTGCCCTGGGATGTCACATTAGTAAAATGCATGTTGTTCAGATGAACCCACCTCCTCAAGAGATCAAGGCGAGTCTGTATCAGTTACCAGTTCTCTTTCTTGTTTATTTATGTCTGTGTCGTCACCTGGGATTTATTGTGATTAGCTCTGAAGACACTAAGCAGCGCTGAACCAAGAGCAGATTCCTGAAGAAACCTGAAGTTAACACCCTCATTACCTGTATTACTCCCACAGCCCGTGAGCAAGGATGATTTTAACCCACCTTGCTGCTTCCTTTGTACTGTTGTAATTTTTCATTTATCAAAGGGGCAGGCAGGAGCCATTCAGATAACTCTCAGAAATCAGAGTAAACTATGTCAACAATGACTTCTTGCTTTATTAAAAACTATGAAGTTGAAGAATACTTATTCTACCTGGAAGTAGTGTTGAATGACATTACACAACCGTATTTTAATTTTTGCCCCACTCAAGGTAAGGCAAAAGGTTTTCCAGGAGTCTTCTCGGAATCGATACCAAATAAGCCAGTTTAAAGTTTCTAAGGTTAAACCAATGACAGTTTCTAAAAATTAGCATGTCATTAGCTTCTTCCAGTACTTTGCAACTTCCTTGCTAAAAGTCAACAGTGAATGTTCATCAAAAGTCTCAGCCAGTTCTTGTTTTGCCAACAAAGCAAAAAACACTAGCATGCATCATATTTATCAGCTGTCTTCTTTCTCTTTTCATGAATTTATCCTTTTTTTTTTTTTCACATGAACAGGTTATGAAAAGTTGTCCTCCTTAAATCCCTTCCCCATAGCAATCTTTCTTTCCTTCTCTGGCCTCTCCTCCGGTCTGCACTCTTTCCGCTACAGGTTTTATTCACCCAGATACCTGAGGGTTGGGTGGGGTTTTTTCCCCTCTGATAATTCTTTTAGAAGAAGGAACTGCCATACGTGATGAGATCCAAAGCCTTCTGGTTTCAGCCTCTTGGCTCCGACACTGGCTAGCATCAACTGCTTCAGAGGCAGGTGTTGGCTGGCCTGCTGCCCAAGGAGCCTCCTTCTGATTTCTTGTGCTTAAGGGTTGTTTTAAACTTCTTCCTTTTTCCCTTCTCCCTTTCCAGAATCATATTTTTAAAGCACCCTTCAATACAACTAGAGGCAGGATAATGAAAGTAAAATCCAATCACCTGTTTTTCACGGGGATCAACTGTGAATCTTCCAAGCCAAGTCTTTGACAGAGAAATAGGCAGTTTCCATAATGGAACTGTGAATCAAAACATATCCCATTGACTGTGGGAGGGATTGTTATTGAGCTACCATCCTATAAAATGGAAATGTATTTTTTAACTATTGCTTTTAGTACATATTACTTTGCATTCACTATACTTAAGCACATAGCATTCCTTGGTTACAAGAGACGATTCATTATTGCTGTGTGAAATTTCAGTGGTTACTGTTACTGCAATATTTAACATATGCAACTTTAAAACTTCCCATATATGTTATATTAAATGCATACAGTCAAAATGAATAGAATATATTATATAGATAATGCAATACGCATAATGAATATCACACAAGAATGATACACAGCAATAACATATCATGCTTATGAAAGCTTTCCTATATATTCATGCCAGCCTCTCTGACAGATGGAAGGGCCACACGTACTAAATACTGGACATCTTCTAATTAATGCTGACCGAAGATGTGACACCGAGTTAATTGTTCTAAATGCAGCAGAAAAACAATAATAGCATATTGTGTGAATGAAGAAGATATGCAAGTGAATATTTGAGTCTTTTTCTTCATTCAGGAAGGGAACAGACCACCTCAGAGCTCAAGAAATTACAGAGAAGACCTAGGAGAACAGGTCACAGAGCTAAAAATGTGTCACAATGCCACAATGCCATGACCGTGGGCTGGCCTCCTTGTTAGAAGGCTGTTGACAACACCAAAGCTACTGTGTAGACCTGCAACCGACTTTCAGAGCACCCAGAATCAGCAGCTGTTTTCAGATTGTCCTGGTTAGCCTTGGTGTTTTCCATCATGTCTCAAGTCCTGCAGACAAGCGATCATATCACTACCTTAACTTACTTGTTTTTTCAAAAAGATTTCTAGCCTCAAAGTTTGCAGAGAAGCGCCTAACAAATGTGCTGTGAATAACTCAGAAGCTAGAAGGCAAATGTGAAAGATTTTTAACTTCTTTTCCCAAATCTTATGCACTACTCTTCCACGCCTATTTTAGCCTGACTCATCTCAACTAAAATCTTGGCAATAGCAAAGGTTGCCAGTGACTCGAAACAACACCTGGGTGAGAAACTAGAAGGCTGGCAGAGGTAACAGGATTTGCTGATAAAAAGTAAATCTCCCAGTTAATCTGCAAAGTCATGTATCTAGTAATTTTACCACTTGAACCCCAGGCACACTGGATGGCATAGCATGAAGTGGAGGAGCACAGTGCAGGGAGGAGAAGCTGCTGGAGCGAGGCCATGTATGAGGCATCAAGCTGCCATGACAGCTCACCTGCCACAGCTCCAGGGGCACAGGAGTCCATGGCAGGGCTCTGCACTTGCAGCAACACTCTAGTCAAGCCCCTGGACTAGTCCTTCAGCCCCACTCTTGCATGGTCCTGTATGAATCCTGAGGATTGATAAATAGGGGGTTTTATGGATGGCAAGGGAAGAGATCTGAAAGATCTGTTCCCCGCGTTGACCAGGA
This sequence comes from Chroicocephalus ridibundus, assembly GCF_963924245.1. Taxonomy (NCBI): domain Eukaryota; kingdom Metazoa; phylum Chordata; class Aves; order Charadriiformes; family Laridae; genus Chroicocephalus; species Chroicocephalus ridibundus. Next base: position 100,073,168 of record NC_086284.1, on the reverse strand, counting down.
CTTTTCCACCCAGCATCCCACCTTTCCCTGGGTTCCCTGAGCACTTCCGTTCCCCACCATGTTCCAACAGGGAGGGCAGTGAAGGAGGAGACGTCCAGCTGCTCTGGTAAGGGCACGAAGTCACGCACGTGTGCCAGTAGATGTAATTTCTGATGCACCAGAAGTTAAACGCTTCCAAGAAATCCACCCCAATGGCAAGAACTTTTATAAAGAAAAATAAAGACTTAAAGTGTGGGGAACAGTGCGATCAATTAGCATTTTTTTTGCCTTGAGGATTTGTTTCAGTTTTGTTTTTGTAATTACTTAAATGCAGTGTTCTTCACAACAGACATAATTCACAGGCCTTAAATGCCGTGTCTTTCAAAACAAACATGAGTCACAGCCCTTAGGTAAACTTCCTGGGCTGGCAGTGAATATCATTATTGTGTGATAGAGTGCAGCAAGCTGTTTGCCAGATTACTCAAGCTCCTAAAGCTAGCAAAATGCATTGCCATTTATTTATTATGCTCATGATAATTACAATTATCATCACTGCAGTGCCAATCTGTTTGCTGCAGAATGAAGGCCTCTTCATGATGTCTCCAAGGATTCAATGCTAGGCCTGAGTAGTTAGCCAAATTATGGGGCCTTGCAGGATATTTTTTTCTGCAAGAATGAGGACTTACTAGGAGGTATCAAGCCGCATACTCCTGCTCACTTAACAACAATGTGCTGGAATGCCGGGAAATCCCTGCCACAAATATCTCATCCTGTACAAAGTACCATTTCGGTCTTTGCTTCAGGCACTAACCATCTTCCAAGACAATATCCAAGCACAGGTTTCAGCTCAATATCACGTACATTGAACTTAAAAATTAATATATATTTCCACTTCCCCACAAATGCGTCTTTTCATGTATATATAAGGATCCATAGAAATTACATAATGTCTGAGTGTGTGTACAAAGTAAACATGAATCTGCCTCTGCCTTTATTTCTAGCCCGTTCCTCAGTACGTCTTAGCACTAAGAAGGAGGAGTCAGAACATACTGAGACATTAGGCCGGGAGAGTAGCGAAACCCAGATTGTGAGCAGAGGGGGTGGAAACGTAGAGTGTAGGCAGGTGAGAAATGTGAGATCATTTATCCAACCCTGCAGCAGTCTAAAAGAATACTTAGCCTCATATGGTGCTTTAAATCTTCAAAATCCTCAACGAACATTAGTCAAACTAATGAAATTAGTCATCTAAGGTCATATTCTCTTTATTTTCATTTTAAAGGAATTTTTCTTAGATGATTTTGATGAGTTGCATTAATTTAAAACTCTACAAATGAGTTCTCTTAACTTGCCTTGCATTTCCCTTCACATGTCTTCTGACAGAGTATCTCCAGGTTATCTGAGCATTGGTTCCTTGAAGGCTCTTGACATGATCAAACAGTCTGTTTCCTGGTAACACATGTTACAGTGTTAGGTGACATTTCTCAAACAAGATAGAACTAGATCTTTGGGATTCACTTTAGCTAATTGGGTTTAGAGAGTTGTCTTTTCACTGCACCTTCACTTTACTGATGCACAAGCGTGTTCAGTATGAATGCATTAATCTCTTTATTTTCATATACAATGAGATGCTGAATTACAAAACTTAACAGAAGCCCCTACGCTCACCTCAGTGGGAGTTGCAGATGATCCTCATTAGTGTAAAACCACTGAAGGTCATCTTGCCACACTGAACCTTGGCAGTTCAAATATGGATCTAAAACTGAACTACAAACTGAAGTCAGCTCTTCGATTGTACTAGTGTTGTTATTAGTCATTTGTACTGTCTTAATTATGAACCACTGAATAGTAAAATATGTGATATAAACAGCACATTTTGTCTCTCTTTGGACGCAGAGCACTAGCAGGGTCTATCTCTGCAGAATAGTAAACTAAATCACGCATCACCTAACTTCTAAATGTACCAAGGAACTTTTTGGTAGGCATTTGTTATTATTCTGCAGTGAGAGGGAATGTGAGGGGAGAAAAGCGATTTCTGAACATTCACCTTGACAAATCTCCCAAAATGATGAATGATAAAGGTTCTCAGTAACTGACACTTACTGCATGTGCAATACAGACAAAAATTATCAAGAGCTGAAACTGTTTATCCTCCAATTTGCTACCACGCATAATAAACCAATTGAGATATATCATGAGCTGCTCACTGATGTTAAACATAGGATGGAGGAACACAATAGATGGAAACGAAATCAGATTGCCAAGGACAAGGATAAAAGAATAACACAAGCACATAAGGGTAAAGGAGAAAGCAATGAGCAGGAGACATAGAGGGTAACAAGAATCATTCCATAAATGCATTAATAGTAAGAAAGAGACTGAGAAAAGCTTTGTTCACTATAAAAAGGGAAGTGTTACTCTGTTACTTAGCAGGCAGGGAAAGTGACTGACAGATGATGCTGAGAAGACCACGATGGTTAATGCCCTTTTTGCATCAAGTCTTGCCTAGAAAAGTGTACCCTGTAAACTACCCTGTTACTATTAGTAACAGAAGAACATAATAAAAAAGAGAACTGAGGATCCTTCCCTTATGAAGGAAAGAAGACAGTAATTGGCTTGGCATGATGGACTTCATCCTAGGATTTCTACAGAACTGTCACAAGCAGCCTCAAAAGCACTAGCACTCATCTCTCAGGACAGGAGGAGGACAGAGATGAGGTAGCAGTAGAAGACTGCAATGGTGCAAAACAGGGCACATCATTAAACAGGGAAAACCAGAAAAAACAGGGAATTGCAGACTGGTCTTTGTAACTGCCACTCCTATAAACGTTCTGGAGCAAATGAAAATACTCGCAAGCTTCTGAAATGTTTTTACATCAAGTTGGTTTAATATCTATCTATAAAAGTATAAGACGGTCTTTTGAATATAGGAGAGGCAGAAGGTGTCCTCTGTTGTGACTTTAATAAGATTTTTTATATGGTCTGCCATACCATTTACACAAGCAAGTTGTAAAATCCAGTCTAGAAGGAACTGTCTACATATGTATACCCTAGACTCAGTCCTGTTCAGTGTTTTAATTAATAGATATGATCATGGAATAAGGTTAGAAGAAACTAGAGGCATATGGGAACACAATGCTAACTAACAAAATAGGGAAAAAAAAATAAAGTTCAAGAGATGCAGTTGCAATATCGTACACCCAACAGACTGTACAAATACAAGATGGGGAGAAACAGGTTAGGTAACAGCTCTGCAAAGAAGGATGTAGGTGTTACAGTCAATGACAAACCAAGCATGAGTCAGCAGCATCACATTGTTGTGAAAATGGCAAGTGTCATACTGAGATACAGAAACAGAAATAAGGTTTTTGAGACATGAATTGATCCTCCTATTCAGCTCAGCACTGGCAAGAACACAGCTGGGCTGAGGCATTGCACTCCAGGAAAGTGTGGACTAGAAGAAGAGTTCAGAGGGGAGGAAACACTGAAAGAACTGGGATATTCAGCTGAAAGTAGAGAGTAAAACGTACAGGGTAGCCATCTTCAAATACTTAGAAAGCTATCACAGAGAGGAATGGAATAATCTGTTCTTCGTGGAAATAATAGCTAGGAGAGAAGGTTTAATTTGCAGCAAGAAAGATTAAACATTAGGAAAAACATTTTACTGGAAAGCCGAGTGAAGCAGTGAGGTAGATTTCCTGATGAGGCTGCTCTCCATCACTAGACGTCTAGTAATAGGTTAGAGAAACATCTGTCAGAAATCATACAGGTCTACTTGCTCATCTTTAGGGGAACGGACTAGATCACCTCTGGAGGTCCCTTGGACTCTAGGACTATCCTTCAGTTGACACCGGTGTAATTTGTGGGAGGTGTCCCTGCCCATGGCAGGGGGGTTGGAACTAGGTGATCTTTAAGGTCCCTTCTAACCCGAACCATTCTATGATTCTATGATTTACATTGTATTGGCTGCCCACAGCAAATGAACCCTAATCTTAATGAGTGAACTTGCTCCTACAGTCACACTGCTTTTGTACCTCACCGTCAATGTGTTTTCTAAACATAAACAAATTCTGCAGCACGGTATACCTCCCTCTTCTAAATTAGCAATATTGTTGATTTTTAATTCTGAGACTTTTTTAATCACTTCTCCCTCCATTGTTGGCAAAATTCTATCTATCTGGTGTTCAAATAGCCTTTTTTCAGAAAATGTATACGTACTTCTCTCTTAAACAATAAATAATCCTCTGTTTAAAATGCATTACAAACAGATGTAATATTTTACTAGTACTTTCTGTCCTTTTAAAGAAAACCACAAAGATTAAAATTTACTACTAAATAACTTCAATTGCAAAAACCACAAAAACCCAAGCAAATGCTGTATCATTTCATTCCAAACAAGGATTTATCTGTAAGCAACCTGTATCAATTGAACTAGAAACCCAAGTTACTTTACATCATGTGCATGTTCTCTCACAACACTGACTCTCCTGCTCCTGTGGGAAAACTATGAACTGAATTCTCTGCAACCAACATTTATAACACAACTGCTATAATCAATACTTGCTTAGTGCCTTCCATCAGGGACCGTCGAATAACTGATCAAAACCTGACGCTATTCTCATTTTACCAATAGGAAAATACCAACAGCCCTGCCTTCACCAAAGATTAAAGTGATTTCTGAAGGTCAAACAGGTAATCAGTGCCCACGTGAGACATTTTGCCCTTCAGTCCCTACACTTTTTCATTGGTCTCCTTTGGTTTGAGATGCCATGTTTTTCCACATAACGCAGATGCCAAATGCCCAGTTTTAGACTGAGTTCCCTTTTCTGCATAACTATAGAACCACAAAGAGCATTCCCATAGATATTTATTTTTTCAGAATAAACTGTACAGTGTTAAGCATTGATGTTTTATTGTCATTGATTTAGTAGCTGCCAGAGAGTTACAGCAGGAGATAGATCGCTGTTATTTTAGCCTATAAAAGGTCTTATGCTTCTGTCAGCAAACACTTTGGTTCCTTAAAATAAGTAAGTAATCTGAAAGAAAATATACAAGCAGGAGAAATCTTCTAGAAAAAACTTACTTTCTTTCTTTCTTCCTTTCTTCCTTCCTTCTTTCTTTCTTTCTTCCTTTCTTCCTTCCTTCTTGCTTCCTTTCTTCCTTCCTTCTTCCTTCCTTTCTTCCTTCCTTCTTCCTTCCTTTCTTCCTTCCTTCTTTCTTTATTCCTTCCTTTCTTCCTTCCTTCTTTCTTTATTCCTTCCTTTCTTCCTTCCTTCTTTCTTTCTTTATTTTCTTTTCTTTCTTTTTTTTCTTTCTTTTCCTAAGTGCTGCATTGACTGTTTCTTTCTGAATAACAGAGCTGTGTAAAGCTTTCTGTGTTTTATAGGCACCTGGAGGGTGAGCTAGGACATTCTTCATGCCCCACTAGGAATACTTGTACTGGGCATAGCTGGCAGGGTTTGTGTAGCAGAGGACTGCAGGGGTGACCTGTGTGGGAGGAGGCCATGAACTGCCCTGGGCTGATCACAGCCACGTCCAGACAGCTCTGAAACATGAAAACAACCCATACCTCAAAATTTCAACCAGTCAAAGAAGCACATGGCTCCTCTGTTCAGACATATTTAAGTAATGGCGGCAAGCACTGGAGGCAGGAGACACAGGAGGATGCACCAAAGAAGACCCATGAAGAGAAAGTAAAGAGACAGATTTGGAGGAATGCAAGGGGAGAGGGCACATGGGAGATGCTGCCAGGGACACAGATGGAGACACACTCTTGGAAGGAGGCACTCCCTGACAGTTTCACTTGGAGGAACTGCAGCCCATGGGTGACCCACAGTGGAGCAGGGACACCCTGGAGGGACTGTGGCTACGGGTGAGCCATGCCGGAGTGGTGACCCCAAAGACACTGTGGCTGAGGGCGATTCACACTGCAGTGAGGACACAGAAGAGGGCCTGCAGCTGTGGGTGACTCACACCAGGGCTAGGGACAACCCTCAGGGACTGCAGCCCATGGGCAACACATGCTGTGGCAGGGACAGCCCCAATGCATGGCAGCTTGCAGATAAGTCATGCCAGAGCAGGGGCATCCCTGGAGGAATGGTGGCTCATGGTGGATCCCAGGTCAGTGCAGAGAGAGACAAGGAGCAGTAGAGGAAAAGGGCAAGAAGCAAGTATTAGCAGAAAGAAACCATTACACACCGACCCAGCCTCCTGTGCTGCCCGTCGCCTGCCCAAAGGAGCCAGTGGGGATTTACTGTAGCACACAGGAACAAGGGACGTGGGAGACTAGGAAGAAGGGAGGAGAGGTGCTGGGCTCCCCTGAGGAAGGGGAGAAAATATGTTTCCCTAAGTGTTTGTTTAATTGTTTGTCTTCCCATCTTTTCTCAATGTCTGAATCAGTAATTAATGGCTTATATTAAATGGCAATAAATTAAGTGAAATTCCTGGAGTAGAGACATTTTGCCCGTGATAATACTTTGTGCTTTCTCAGTATTCTGAACAACACTACATTTTTCAGATTTTTCCAATTTTTCCAAAGATGTTTCCAGATACAGTCATGTAAGCAAATCCGCTTTCTGTTTCCTACTTCCTAACTCAGGTTTTAAATTCAGCCCTGCTACAGCATAAGCCAGGTTTGGCTTGTGAATCCAAATTGGCCACTGACGTCAGAAACACACTCGAGAAAAAAATTCACCCATTCAGAGCATCAGCAAGAAATGCTATTGTGCTGCAACTAGTTTTCCCAGCTGTGCTCAAAATGACAACAAATCCCTACCTTCCTGTACCTTCAACGACTAAGAAAACTCACCAGCACTGGGAACGTCTGTGCAGCATACGCACAGGCAGAGCAGGCGAGTGTTATTGGTGCTTTCATGAGGCATCAACTTCGAACAGTTAACATTTAGCCAAAAGCTAAGGATTTGGCCAACATACTTCAATTATCTAATTTGTAGGGCAATGTTTCATATATGTTTTAGATTGATTTAATTAGTGTTAATTAACATATCTTTATGTATTATGAGAGACAGCGGATACCCATAAAGATTTTTATATTGAGCCATATGGCAGCCTGCAATACACTAGCCAAAAAAGTATAATGAGGCATATAAAAAAGTCTGCTGTACAACACTCCTTGGTAATTTTGAAAAATGAATGTCAGAGTTTGCACAATACAAGAGATGCCATCCTGTTCTTGCCTTACGCAGGCTGGCTATGGAAACTGGATCAAGCTCCGGTTAGGATTATGGGAGGTGAAGACTCCATAGTACCAAGGCTGCTCTGAAGGGAGCCAGTTCACTTCTCTGGTTTTCCTCTTCCCCACAAAGGAGACTAGATGGAAGTGGGTTTTTTTAAGGTTAGGTAGGCTCCACATGGAAGATATGTCCTGAACTCATCCTTAGGATCAGGAGGCAGGCAGTTATCTCTTTTGATCTTTTTTGTGGAGTCTCAAAGGTTTTGCATCATTTGCTGTTAGCCAGTTCTTTAAGATGGTGGCCTTGAGATCCTGCCTGGTCCCTTCCAACCCTCCCCTGTTACAACAGGGACAAACGGAGGTTGGTGTGAAGGAGGTGACCAGTCTCCACCTCCATCCATGACCCGTCACCTGGCACAGGACAGGAAGAAACCCAAAGCATGAAGCTGTCAGAAAAGCCAAAGAGGCTGGGAAACAGCAGACACATACTCCCAGATAGCATGAGAAACAAACAAATGGTAAGGACAGCAATAATGTTCCCTTACCTCCCACAGTAAATGTCCACCACCAATCCCAGGCACAGTCACTTCTCACCAGGAATCTCATCCCATGCAGAAGAAAATAGAAAAATAGAAAATGGTTTTAGTAGCACCTTCCTTTAATAGAATGGCTGTCACCCATGCAGGAAGAATTCAGGAGTCTTCAGTGAATCAATTTGCCAAGAATGAGACAAGGTGGCTAAAAAACAAACAAAAACCCCCAAACAAACAAACAACAAGCAATTCCACAAGAAGACTTCCTCTTTTCTTCTCCCAGTGTTCAAAGCAGCACAGTTCCCACTTGGAATGAATGCCTTTCACATAGTTGTATCTTAATTTTCAGATTATTTTAAGGCCAGTTTCAGAGATGAGGCGGGGAGCGGGGGGAAACCGGAAAATGTGAGCATTGCAAGTACAAAAAGGTTCCAATTAACTGTCATTATTGCTGTAGAGATATTAACTTCAAGAAGGTGCTGGAGAAATAAAGAAATAGGGGGGGGTTTCTCACATTTTGGCCACAGGAATGTATCATGAAAAACAGTAAAACCAGAAAACCCAAGATACTCATAAACAAATGCAATCTCCTTCCTGCCACTTGTCCTAATTACTAAACATCTCTACTCTCCAGAGTCTGCCCTGGGTTCAAAATCAGAGACTTCACCTTGGCATTTTGGCATCCTGGGTGAGTGCCAGCACCATCAGAGTAAAGGCTGTTCCTTATAGACTCCATTATCCTGGATCTGAAGAGATGAATGTGCTTTACAAGACTGCCATGACTAATAAATTCTGGCAGAAAAGCTTTGCAGGGCTGGAATATTGCTTCTTGCACTGGTGCCTCTTTTTATCTATATCATACTGACATCTGGTGGGAACGGGCATGAATTGACCTACGTGAGAAGGCTTAGACTGTTCCTGCTTTAAAGTAATGGCAGACAAGAACATGTCATGAAATGTGAACAAGTTATGTGAGCAGAAAGTGAAAATTATTTATAGTTAGACCCTTTTTTAATAATTTAAAGACTTTCAAATGCAGCTTCTTTAGAGAAATCTATGAAAGATTTTTTTATCAGTTTGCTTTATTTTGTGTGTGATAAAATTAGGCAGAGCTAAAAATTTAATGCACACAGTTGGCACAGATGTGTGGTTATTACTCAAATATAATTTTTCACGATGCTTAATAATTATTTTTATAATGAATTAATGCCAAAATACAGAAGTTTTCTCACACAGAAGCTGATGCTTCCAGCTTTGCAAAATCAAAGATTGGAAATAAGCTTAACAAAAGGCATTCCTACCTTATTGGTTTGTTCAAATGTGTAAACGGAATTGAATTGCCATACAGATAAACGGTATTTTCTTTCATATAGTATGCAAAATATAACCACAAAACTTCACAATACTTTAAAGTATTGTCTTCTGAAAGGAAAGCATTCAAGTGACAAGGACAAGATTATACAGTGAGTGTCTGAGCTCTTGCACCGGTTATCTCATTTACACATCTCAGGACAATATTGTTCAATTAGAAAGATAATTAGCGGTTAGAAAGACCAGAACTTGGAGAAGTCAACATTCCCAGGGAGAACAGAGCTCTCTGCATTTAGAGCAAACTCCTATGTAAGTGAATGTAACTGAAGTCAAGATCAGAGATAGAATCTTCTCAATAAACAACATCACAGTAGCTATTGTGGATTGAAAGCTCTTGTATTCAAGGTGTTTGACGGTAGGATGCACACTGTCAGCATCACAGACACTTCAGCATGTTGATCAAATTGCCGACAGCAGACCATAACAAGTGTATCAGGCTCCTCCCTTGATCCGGTACCAATAGCATCTCCAGTTTTGCTAGACTTCCGAGGACTCACTGGCCTCAAAACGAAAACTCTTTACTCTTCAAAAGCAAAGAGTGTACGTGACCAGTTGCTCCATACAGCTGCTACTAGGTCTGATACTGTTGCTGGTCTGGGAGTTTTATGAGTGACACAATTAATGGTCCAGCCTTCTTGTCCTCTGCTACAACTGCATTTTCCTGAGGTTCTGTATCAACACATTGACACATCATTGGGCTTAAACAAAACCTTTCTCCACAAATCACGGCATATAACAAAATGCTAACTGAAAAATATTCCAGACAGATAGTACAAAAATGAAATCTTGCCTCATACACATAACAGTATCTTCATCAATGGAAAAGTACTGTTGTAAGTAGTTTCATTACTTAAATGAGAGGCTGAGGTGGGTGACTTGATACATCAGTATGCAAGGAGCCTATGTTTCCTACACCATTTTTCACTGAGAATGCTTTAAAATGCAAAGTCCTTCGTAACCTTCATCATTAGTCATGTCACTGACTACAACAGCTATCTTTCACTTTCTTCTCAGATCTGATTCACTCCGTAATACAAATACCTGTAAACTATGCATCATACATGACTGGTAGCCCCTTGAAATTTCACCAACGTACTTGGCACAAGCATGGAGAAACTGTCAGACTGAGGGACTCTCATAGATCACAGAGCTACCCCTGCACAAGTTCAAGCACAGTTCTCAGCAGCTTTCAGCTGCCCTAACTTTACAATTTATGATTGTCCTCTCAAAGCAGACTCTCCTTGCTTTAAATGTGTTGTGATTTATGCAAGTGTTAATTATTAATTAATTTATTTCCATGGTCAAACACGATGTTGCATATTTTACAAAACAAAGTTTCTCAATGTCCCAGGCTGTTCTTTAAAAAAAGTTGATAAAATTACTCAAGGCTGAAGCTAGAGATAACACTACCTCGCATTTAATTTGTTCTTTAATGGTAACGGCTCTACAAGCTAATGTTATGTCTTTATGTGCTGGCCCCAACCAGGACTCTAAATATTACCCTTTCAGCTTTCAGAGAGACCTGGTGACATCTGGCCTGAATTTATAAAGCCAAGCAAGCACATGATTTGGACAGTCATGAACCACTATCACCCAAATGAATATCCCACTGGATGTGGGGTACAGACCACCCTGTGGTCAGATGGCTGCACTGCCCCAGGGTGACTAGAGGTTACAGCAAGGCTCTCCTTTTGCAGCTTCACTTTTACAGCAGCTGAAGTAAATCAAAGTCCACTAGCCCATATTTCTTTCTCTGTAACAGTGACTGCTGTCCAATCATTGCTTAGGTAACCCACTTGGACTTTCCACCTAGTAACCTTTCTTACTTACATTAAAACGTAGACAACCATGTATTTTAACTATGCTAAACATATTTTAGCTTCAGTCTAGCCACTGCAGTCTAACCCCAAAAGAGAAAGTTTTTTACTCATTTGACTATTAGTTTGTACTTAAACAGAAACAAACACTATCAAACTTTTTCCCCTGTGTATGTAGACATAACATCCTGCTGAGCTTTTAGACGACCAGCAGTCCTTTCTGCTAAGAAAGCTTACAGTTTAGGCCAGTACATGCAAAATGAAATATTATGTATAAAGTAATTTTGATGTGTTACTGTAGAAATTTTTGGGATGTAAAAAGACTAGCGTCTAATATATACTCTGTCCTCTCTAATTGGACTTACGAGAGCTCAGTAGTTTGCAGACATGGGATCTAGAATATTTCTATACAGTGTTAGTCTCAAGAAGTTGCTCAAACTAGTTTGAAATGACTTAAACAATTCTGCTACATCCCTTGAAGTCTTGCAATGAAAGGCGTCCCTGTTATCTGTCCTAAACCTTCCTCTTCATTTCATACTGTTATATCTAATTACACAACAATTCTTTTCCTAGCCTGATATTTATGTCGTTTATAAACATGCTAGAAGTGTTTTTAGACAAGACAGATAACATAATACAAAGCAACGTTTCTCTGATAAGAGGAGAAAAAATGTAGCGTAAAATTTCAGTTCCCATGACTTTAGAGATGAGATAAAGTCCATGAGAGAAAAATCAAGGCTGAACTAAGAAACTGTGCAAGGCTCCCAGCACAGAGAGGAGACTCCGGCTATTATGCATTTTGGAATTCTGCCCTGCAGCCCAAATAGGAAACAGATGCCTTACACGCTCTGCTTTTTCCCTGGGGACACCTATTTCAGCACTCAGAATCATAGAAAGGTTCTGATTAGATGGGACTTCTGGTCCACACTACTCAGGGCATGGCCAGCTTCACAGGGAGATCAGGTTGCTCCCGGCCCCAACCAAGTTTTGAAAATCTCTGAGGATGGAGATACCACAACCCTCTCTGGGCATCTGTTTCAGTATTAAACCACTCTCCTGCATAGGATATTCCTTACTAATTCCAGTATTTCCTTCTTTGCCAAAGAATCGTGAGATGAGTGACAAGTCTGCCTGTAATTTATTAATCAAATAACTACAGCATGCTCCAAGTATAACATTCTCAGGCCAGACTACCCAGTTTGGCCAGTTTCGATTTACTTTCTGTTCTTCTCAGTCTCTCCATAGCAGTCTGGTGCAACTTAGGAAATTCCACATAAACAAACCAAAAATCAGTACATACTTCTCCAGTACATATTATTGGAGTCCCTCAACAGTCAACAGGTGGCAATTTACTCAAACTCTCCCTGATCTCAGGATCATTCACCCAGTCAAACAGTTTCAAGCTAGCTTTCCTGAAGAGAGAATATGAAAAAGTTTTGTCTCCTACGAAGGATGGCAGTCATTTTTAGTGCCTTGATTGCCTTTCCCAGTTGCCTGCAGTTCTGAGCGGTCCCCTAGATTACACCCCCTAGCTGACATAAATATTTTAAGAAAAACATAAACTTAGAACACTTTGCCATCCCAAATGTTCAGTGCGTATATCACCAGAATATTAAATAGTAAGCAGAGAGACAGCATTGATGCTTGGCCTAAGGCTGGCACAGCCAAGTGATGTTTAAGAATGTCTCTTTGAATTCTGAAGCACTCTTATGCTCTTTTCTGTTCATGTACCCCTGCTTTGAAGTTCATAAACATTCCAGTGAATAGCTTTTTGATTCATGTGAATGCTTGAAAAATATCTATTCTCTGCAAAATGCCTGCACATAATTGAGTTTTTCAATGCAGCAGCACAAATATTTACTATTCAGTATTCTACCGCCTAAAAATCCGTCTTTCAGTCCAGGAACAACTATGTAGCCATGCAACCAGCCATATATCAGAGGGGGCAAATAGTCAAACTAAATAGTTTGCACATGTAAATTGAAAATTGTTCATCTATATGGTCCACTGAACAGATTTGCAGAATCCAGATATGGTTTACAAACAATTCATGAACAGCAAAAAGTATTTTCACAGTAATCAGTATTTTCACTTTTTGGACTATTATTCCTTATTACCTTTTGCTTAAAGGTATGAAAACTGCCAGATATTTAAGTGCAATTTATTTTCACGTGCATTGATGACAATGAATAATGAGAGTCTGATGCATTTCTCACTTGCAGATGAGATAGTTTGGTACTTCAAATCACCACAACATTGCCTTGCAGCATTACCCCAGCACACTAACTCCTCACACAGGACTTGTTGGACATTTATTTAGTGGCAGAAGTTTTAATTATTGAAGAGACGTAAGCGTTTTGCAATCTTCACACACTACTCTTACATAGGTAAAGAGTTGTGACTCAAGATCCAGCATTTATGACAACTACTAAGCTTCACATATTCCTGAGGGAAAAAAAAAATTCATAGAGTACCTGACTGTTAGTAGACTTCTGTGACTGAAAGTACTCCTTGTGAGCTTAATTCTGCATATTAAACTTGTCTCCTGAAACATTAGCTATATTCCCAGATGTATTTTTAGGATAGACACAAACCTTACCTTTTGATGTTGTGGAACGGCAGAAATAGTACAAGGCAACATGAGACTTTACACAAGGCTTATTTTTCCACCAGGAAAAGCTAACACAATGGCCTTTTGTTGGCACTTCTCCCAATTCCTGCCGAAGGAGGGTCCATTGAGATGATGCTGGCATGTGGGACACAAAAGGGCAGCATGGCTTGTAGATCCAGCCTCTTTCTCCTTCACATAGCAACAAGGGGCCCAGGGACCTAGCAGGTAACTAAAGCTTCCCCGAAACCACTCCAGCTTCTGCCAGGTGTTGGGTGGATGTTTGCCAGGCTCTGAGCTCAGAAGGCGCACGATCCACTGTGGCTTCCTCAGCAGTCCTCAGTTCCTGTCCTATGAGGAAATGAGACCTTCATCTTTGTTGCCTGCAGCAGGTCACTATTACACAAAACACTTGCGGTTTGACTTGTTTGTTATGAATTCTCTGCCTTTCATTCTTTTAAGGAAACTTGTTCTTTGAAGTGGGAAAGAGTTTCAGGGAAAAAAAAAAAAGGCTTGTTTCATAATCTTTTAATCTGAACTCTTTACCAAGTTACACAAGTACTACGTTTAAGGTTCCCATTGTGCAGAAGCATGCCTTCATACTGCAGTTATGGTCCACTGCCATCAAATTCTTCTGACCTCTCAGATAACTTGATTATCTCTTGTTTCAGATGATAGTAGACTGGCCTGGTCAACTCTTTTTTGGATCATTACTTATCAGTAGAAGTAAAACAAGGGAGGCTGTCAGTCTCACACAGTTCTGTTGCCCTTGCCCTGGTGGGAACACAAACACCCTAAACATAACAAATGTCCTGAGTATGAAGGACTAGTCTGTCTCCCTTCACATTACTTTTGTGCAGCCTCCTCCAAAGCACTCTGAGGACTGCAACATTGCAAGTTAACAAATTACCATGTACCAGCTGAGCCATGGTCGTTGTATCAGTATTACTGTGCTCTGAAACCATATAAAAACTCAAGGAAAACCTTTAACACTGATGCACATTCTTTTGCATTAGATGCAGTTGTAGTAGCATGATTGTTTCATCAAAATGAAGCTTGCCTGAGACATTTTCAACAGACATTTTCAGACAGAACATGCTGTACCTCAGCTAAGAGAGAGTTTTGAGTACTACAAACAGGGCCAGTCTGCCACAATGCAAAGCTATAATTTTTTAAATTAACATTGGCAGTTTACACTAACGACTCTCTGAGTGTATCCCAACAGTGCATGCACAGATAGAGTGTACTTCAGTGCAGGCACAGAGACGGACAATACGAAAAGTGACAATATATTCAATGCTACTCTTCAAAGTTAAAGCCTTGTCCAATTCCTTTGTACTCACCACAGAGTTTGGGAAGGAGGACAATCAACAGCAGGAGAACAACTGGTTGCAGATTTTACAGTAAAGCTAATCCCGATCTGCAGAATTTACCAAAGAGCGTCGAAAGTACTGGCTGATGTGATACCAAGGCCCCTGTCTACCACCTATGCGAAATCAGGGCAGGAAAAGGGGAGTAGTTGACATGCTGAACGGTAGAGCTTGAATCCAAAGGATTTGTAGCTGAGAGGAAACTCCATGCATCAGGACAGACTGGGAAGCAACTGAAAAGGAGTCAAAAGGACTTGGGGTGATGGTGGACACTAGGCTGAATAAAAGCCAACATCATACTCACCCTGTGCATACAGCAAACCTCACACCAGGCCATACTCGGAGGGCCACGGACATCATATCCAAGGAACTCATGCTCTCTCTCTGGTCAGCACTGGTGAGACCATACCTGGAATAGACTGTGTCCAGCTGTGGGAGCCCAGTTCAACAGGGATCTGCAGAAAGAGAAGAGGGGCTGGCAGAGGGCTGCCAGGCTACCCTCATCCGGATTCACAAACACAGGGCCTGTGACAAGATGATGAGGGGAGCTGAGTTTTGCTTTTGCCAACAAGAGGCTAAGGGGAGATCCCACAGCAGTTTACAACAACTTGAAAGACAGTTACAAAGGTGACACAGCCAAACCTTTCCCCGCAGTACCAGTCAATAACACAAGGGGCAACACCCACGAGTTACATTTTGTGAGGTTCAGGTTGGACAATAGGAAATATTTCCTCCACAGGAAAGTGTGGCACAGCGCTGAAACACACTGCCCAGAGAGGGCATGGATTCTCAATCCTCAGGGGTTTACTGGAGGACTTGGCTGGGCAGAACCTAGTGTCAGGAATACTATGACTGCAAGTGGGAGCCTGATCTCCCTACCTCCAAGAGTCCTTTCCAACCAGATTTTTCCATGATTCTATGATATTGAAGTGATTGTGTCTCTGTGTATGCAGAGACATTCATTCAGGTATATTTCAGGGGAGCAAAATGCCAGGGAAGACAAAAGAACTCAGCAGTCTCCAAGTTTCAATAGTAACAAGCACAAGGTCCTCAGGATCATAGTTTGGACTGAAATGCCTAAAATGCACCTAATGATTTCATGGCTTTTGAATATGTCTGTGTAAGAAGACAAGGAGGAAAATAAGAACCCACTGCTGACATGACAGAATGCCACATTGTGACTTTTGCCCAGAGAGGTGTGCAGGCACCCCAAAACAAATACTCCCTTGCTATTGCAGGTGTGCAGGAAGCATGTGCAAATCTCTTCCTTCACACCCCTTAATCCCAAATTAGCCCAATGAGACTAACTGCCAATTCCTATAATTTATTCTTAATGCAGCCCAGCTGTGAGTCTGCATGAACACTTTCACAGCATGGAAGAAACTATACTTCAGAGAGGTTTTTCTCCTGGAGCAAAACTTCTTTCAGAGCTATTTTGTGAGTGAAGACAATACAACACCCTGCAGTGCAGGAGACAGAGAAAGGTCCACATGTTGAGTCCAGCATGCAGACCAGTTTCATCAGTCTACATTCATCTCATAGTTTCAGGTCTGTCTACATCTTTCAGGGGACCAGAGGACAGATGTTCCCAAGGCCAACAAATCTGCCTGGTTCAGCATAGCAGCACCCACCCATACTGGTCAAGGTCCAAAAGCACTATAACAGTGATCTGCCATCTGCCATTCAAACTAAAGAATTCCCCTACATGGGCTGAACTACTTCTGCATCTAGGCGGTCTTCTGAGGTGTCAAGGAAGCAGCAGTAAATTGGCTATCAGAGCCCCTGAACTCGGCCCACTGTTTTCATAACATATTGAAAGTGGCCACAGACTGGTGTCATCTTCCATGATAATGAGCATCATGACACCCTAGTGAGATATGTCCTGACCAGCTCTTCTTATTTGACTCCCCTATCTGTCCTTTTCTCCCCCCACAAAAAGCCCAGGGCAGCTCTCTACAATGAAGACCAAGATCCCTCAGGCTTCCCTTATCCGAAGCTTTCCTTTCCATTTCTGAGAATCTCTGTCATTCTCCCCTCTCTTCCTATGCTCGTTCCTGCAAGCCAGACAGGAAATCAAATGCTTGGTCTAAATCCTTGCAGCTGCGCATCACTGAATTGCACAGGGGAGCCAGGCATCCTTCCAGGTCTTTAAAGAGCCTGCATGCTTTATTACAGGTCTCCAAGCTTCACACTTCTGAACCAGAGGCATAGGCCCACTTCAGATTTAGCTACAGTTAAGAGCATTTTAAGAGATCTTTATCCTCACAGACATGTCTCCACATGAAACAGTTTCCCATAACTCTCTCCCAGTTTCCTCGGTTTGTACATGAGGAGGCCTGTCCCCCATATTATTGCATCATATAAATCCAGCTTCTTCATTGATTTTCCTATGGAAATACTCCTCTCCTCCTCCTTCCCTCCTATTACAAAGCCCTACCAAAGGAAGTGATCCTTCCACATCTCCTCAGCTCTGGCAGGAATGAGAGGAATTTGCATCCAGTACTGTCAAACTCTGACTGTGATGGCAAATGACAAATCACCTGTCCCTCAAATCAAGAAGATGCATTTAAAAATCATAATATGATTTAAAAAAAAAATAATAAAAATTTTAAAAGACTTCATACAACAACCACATTCTAGTTTATGAACCTTTCAGACATAGTCACATCAAATGTTCTTTGCTCTAGAGATGTAAAGGATAGAAAAATGTGGGGTTTTTTTAGTGAAAGGGGAAACTTGCACCAAAAGTATCTGTCTCCAGGACATCAAATCCAGAAAGACTCGACATGAAATCAGGACCCTATACAATATGGTGAATCCCCAAACCAGAAGTATTTTACTTTGACTTTCACAGTTCGGTTCTGCCTCCAGGCTTCCAGGCACCCATGGAGCATGGTTTTGTAGTCTTTTTCTTTCTCCTTGTGGCTCATTCAGCACTTTTGAAAACTGTGACCAACCGTATTTGGTACATGGGATGAAAATGCATGGGATAAAAGAAGGCCAAGACACTGTCCGCAGCCCAAGGCGTTACATTTAGCTGGGCCTTTAAGCCTCTCCAAAGTTTTCCTCTCCCTTCCACAGTTGGATTGCCCAATGCAATCATTTTTGAGGCACAAATAAGATGCTCGTGGGTTCTTATAGCTTTGATCCCTTTCAAAAGAAGTATTCTTATATACTTTTGTCTTTCTGGGAAATATAATCCTAAAATTACCCTAGTTCTGAGCAGAAGCAGAATAATGATGAATCTGGAAATAAAAGGCCCATACCGCTTGTAACGGTTTTCAATATGACACTTGGAGGAAGATTATATAAAGAAATAAACAGCAACAAAAACATAAAAACATCAGGCAAGCTCAATACCTTCCAGGGTAGTGCAGCCTAGTAAAGAAAAGAAGCAATGCTGATCCATGAGAAACAGTATGCTTGGGATTAAGTAGCAAAACACAGAAACTCCTTTTAAGAAGAGATTTAAGCTATGGAAACAAACAAGAAGTGAAAGGAGTTAATGAAAAAATTCCAAAGGACAAGATGAGAAAAGCATGATGTAGAAAAAGCAAGGAATGAGAAAAGTGTGCTAAAATGAAAAATTTGAATTGGCAGGCAGTGAGGGAGCTGAGAAGAATAAACAGAACAGCCATAATCAGGATAAGGTTAGACTAACAACGGGTAGTCTTCAGAAAAGATGGGGATCATGCGGAACAGGGAAAAGTGAAAAATCAGTCTGATTTGTATGAGCTTTAAGAGACTGCAGAGGGTAGGTAGGGAAATGAAAAAATAGGCATAGATAATATGGTTGATGTTGAGGCACAAAACAAGAGATACATGGAAGGGCTTACCCACTGAACCAAAATTAAGAATCACAGTGAACTGTGCTTAAAAATATACATGCCTGTTTTGATAGTGTGGGACAGAAGGGTCCAGAGAAGAGCATCACTGTTTTTTAAAAAGGTATTTTCTTGGCAATAGCAACAAAAATGACACAAGCATTGCTAGAGAGAAAAGAAAGATGAATAGTGAGAATCAGACGGGAAGAAAAGAATTTCTGTTTTTGTTATCTTTAAAGCAGTTGTATCTTTCCAAGAGGGAGATAAGGGAGGTAGAAACAGAATTATTGATGAGTACATGAGCAGACAAGCAAGAAGGAACATACCTGGGTGCTATGAGCATACCAATATCACTGTCCAGGAGCAAAAGTACTGCTGATAGGGTAAATATAAAGATAACACAGAAACCAAAAACAACACCCTGGGCACATTGCTAAGAGAAGCACCTCAAAACTGCGAAAAACTTGAGCAGAGTCAGTCAGTCAGGTTGGAAGAAAGGTGAACTGAAAGCCCAGCACCATGATAATGAAGAAAAAGGAAACAAACTGCTGTGGCAAACATAGTGCTGGCTATTTGATTCCTGAGCAAAGCAAGGATGTCTGGTAGTAGAATGACACAGAGCGAGAGTATTGAAGGGCAAAGTGCTAAAAAGTGGCTCATCCTTTAATGCTTCGGGATCATTGTTAAGGTTACATTTCTTTCCTGCAGAATCTCTTTCTAACTCGGTGCGTTCATAACTTGGTGAATTCCACTAACTTGTGTCTGGGGTTTCTCTTGTCTTCTCTGGGGCAAAGCAGTCATACAGGAGAGTAAAGGAACAAAGCATGAGGTGCAGAGAAGTATAGCACCACCATTTTCCCCTGCTACAACATCATCACTGTTCACTCAAGAAAACTGATATTTTGACCTTATAGACTTCAGCTGTAGCACAAACAGCTCTAGGGAAGACTTGGAAAACAAGAGAATGGAAGTGCTGAGTGACTATAGCCAAAATAAGTTACAGGGCAAGGATGAGAACAAGACATAGACTCCTCTACTCTGTTGTCCATAGAATAAAAAGATGCTTTAGAAAGCAATGTTATTGCCTTTACAAAAAAAATGTTGAAGCCAGCTCATACGATAGGAAACCATTTTAAGTTTACAAAGAAATATGTGGAGAAAAAGGAATCGGAGCTAAGGAAGAGAAAGCACTGATAAACTCTCTGTGCAACTGAAGAAAGCATAAGACACAACCACCGATCAATCAAACTTGAAAGAGTTAAAGTAACATTAGTTATGTCCTTGTACATGTCTTAGAGAAATAACCCCTGTAGATGAACAAAAATAATAGGTAAGTGCATCATAGGTACCTTGATAGTTTCAGTAGCAACATACCTAAATCTGGTTTTGCTGCAGTTTTAAATAAATAAAGCATTCTTCATTTTTGTTTTAAGTTGACCTATAGGGCCCCTGGGCAATGTTCAGCAGTCACTCAGAATTGGTTGTTCTTTAGTCATTAGTGAATTCCAGTACAGCAATACTTGTAAGAGTCAAAACTATACAGAAGAGATATTCCATTATAATCCCATGTTTTCACTGACTCAGATTTCCCCAGGGGGAAAAAATTAACAGAATCATTTCATGTCCCTAAGTACAAAGGGAGCTTTCCCCTTGTCCCCGCTAAAACTTGAGAATTATTCTTTGGACTACAGGGGTTTGAAAAGAGGGTGCGTGTACATAGATAAACATGGGCATGTGTATGCCAGAACTACTTCAAAAGAACATTAAGGACATGTAGTCAAGCACTAAATTAAAGTCAGAATTCAAGTTGTCAGTATAGCTTTCTCTCAGGGTCCCTCCCTTTTTACTAATTATTATTTAGCACCATTATCGCATTAATTTTTTTCTGCAGGACCTCTTCCTCATTGAGCTCACCAGGTGGGCGGCAATCACTAAATGTACAACTAGTCAAGATGACCTTTCATCCTCACTGTTCAGTGGGTGCTCCAGGAGTTAATTATCACGTCACCCAAATCCTGCCTTTGAGCTTTTCTATGATGCCTGTATCGTAGCGCACTAGTTCTTCACAAACAGTAGTAAATACACTTTCACTAAGCTCCTCATGCGACTAACTGGTATTATAGCCTATCACTCGAAGAGCTTAAACAAAAAGTCATTTAATATTCTATACCACATAATATGTATGCCCACACTGTCCTAGGAAAAGTCATCCTGAAGACCAGATTCACTGTCCTTCCAGACAGCAAGCCTGGAAGCACAAAACTAGGCATGGCCAGAGGGTACCTCCACATCACGCTAGGGGGTTAGACCGTTTTAAATAGGACCTTATATTTGGAACCGCAAGGGACTACTGAGCAATTTCACTAGAGTTTTTCACAACAGGGATAATACAACAAGGACAAGAAGTCAATGACATTTCAGGAGAAGCAGTGTGTTGAAGGGGGTTTCTCTCCCTCTCTCTCTAATAAGAAAGACCTGCTCTATGAGACTTCATCTATCTCAAGTTGATGCGAGAACCCTATGCAACAGAACCCTTCCTTCAGACACTTCCCTTCGGTATTCACAGAACTACACAGACCTGGCAACACTGATCTGCAAGGGATGGGTAAGGAGGAAATGGTCTCCGTCCATTCTTCTTCCTTCTCACTGCCTAAATTTTACAGTGGGAACTGGGAGTCAGAGTGTGTATGCAGCAGTATACAGGGCACTACAGTACCACACTAATATGAATAATACCTTGCACACCTTCAGAATCATGATAAGGCTGGCAAGCGCACATCACCCGTTACTACAGCAAAGATGAGAGCATCGATTTCTGTATCACCATGTAATGATGCTGCAATGTACCAATTTGGTCCACACTTTTTCTAGCAGTTACCTGCAATTCTTTTGGAAGAAGAATAATGCAAGACGAAATGTAACTTTTACATCACTTTCCTAAAGCTGCTTTACTCTTATATGGAGCTTTTAACTGGGAAGAAAAGGGAGTATGGAGGGAGAAGATACTTCAGATTCTCTCTCACATCCACATGCATCTACAGTGAAGAGCGGAGAGAACGGTCCTCAAAACAGGTAATGAGATTCCTCAGCAAGCAAAGAACAGTACAAGTCTCCCCTTCTGCACATGCTTCACTCTTGGAAAAATTCATGTTGTAAGTTTAAAACTCTCCTTTTGGCTTGCGTGAGCTGCATTTCCTCAGCAGATTATCCCTGATCTCACTGCCCTTGGCAGCATTAGAGGGGTCACATTTTTACACGGCTGAACTACTTGAACAATTTCTTCAAAGTATGAAATAAAAACATTCTTTCCTTCAAAGCAGCCATGCATGCTTTCTTCTTTATTCTGTTTGTTCAGTTTTTCTTTTAAAGTCAATAAACACTTTATACCTTGTATTCATTGCAAGAAAAACAAATTCTACTCTATTACTAGTACCTACATTCTGCTTACAGCATCAGCTCCAGAAAATTAAGTATTTCACATGTGTCTTAAATTCCCTTCTAAGATTTAAGTTCAACCCCTAAATGATTTCCTCCTCAGCAAAAGTTCTAATTGTATTTGGCAGGAATGGAGTGGGGAGTGACATCTCTGATTATCTTCTGCCAAGCCTCAAAGAGCTGCTGTGTCCTCTTTCCCAGCTCCCAGGAGGGAACCAGTACGGTAAACACCATCTTCTTAGGTACTCCATGTAGCAGCAGCAGATGCATTTGCAAAGGTCACCTAGCAGAAGGCATTCCTGCCAACTTTCCTAAAATCCAAATGATTATTATTAACTATTTAAAGCAGAGTCTGCTTATACATGGTGGAGTGAACCCAAACCGCATGTTATAGCTCTCTTTTGTTATAAATGGGTAACGTTTACCCAAGTGTTAATAGAGTACAGGAGATGGACAAGGGTATTGCTAATATAAGGTAACCAAAAACTTAGTCAGTCCTTTTAAATGCTCAGAATATGGCACTTCAGCCTACATGAGACCCCAGAAAGATGAAACAGCCATTCTTGAATGCTTTTTCTCTTTGAAACATGTATTCTCATACAAGTCTAATAAAGGAGATTTCCTCCAACATTGAGTCAACTTCTATTTCTTATTTTTTTGTTTCCTAGACAGACTAATAGGATTATCAGTACTATATCCTGAAATTCATATTCAAAAGCAATAGCAGCCAAACCTTTGCCATGGAGACCAGAGTACCGTGAAGGGGTTTTTTTGTGTGGTTCTTCAAAAGGTATTAAAATGCAGTCAATAAAGTCATCCAGCAGAGAGAGACTATGAAGGAAAAAGCAATGACACGCCTGTAAGAATCCAGAAGGTCTAGTTGCTCTCAAAAAAAGACAGAACATATTCCTTTATGGGAAATCTTAATTAGTTAACAAGCCACATCATCATTCAGGCACTCTTATCCTCATTTGGTAAGAAGTGTTTTAAAGTTACCGTGGGCTCTTCCACTCTGCGCTAATAGCCTGTTCCTGTCATTCCAACATACTTGCCCTTTTTTTCCCTCCGAGTCATGCCATGTGCGGGTCCATTTGTGCTGTCACAGCTCTTCTGTCCACACCCCTGTGCATGACAGGCCAAGTCCTGCTCCATTTCAGTATGGAAGCTGTCTTCTCCTCCAGAACTCTCCTGAGAGGTCTGTTGTCACATCTGCAATCTCAGTCCCTGTACCCAGCACTGCAGCGCCCAAGAGCAGTAACTCCAAAGAAAGTCTTACTGAGCCCCACACCAGGACCAAACAGTGCTCTCCAGCCTGAAGGTGAAGACCAACAAAGAGACAGAATGTGTTCAGTGTTAAAGGGGCCCCTGGAAGAAATTAACTGCTAGATGGGTTGCCACTGAGCACGTGTAAACTGATTTTTAATAGGATAATAACTATGACCATGCTCAGATTTGTTGTTATGAAAACAATTGAAGAGATATACCTCATAGATAGGCAACTTTCCTTTGAGTCTTTTCCCCTCATACCCGGACGTTCCAGATCTGCTTCTCACATGGAAATACCCCAAAACGGACTGATATTTTTTTTAAGCTGCAGAACAATATGCTTTTCTCCAATACGTTACTCAGAAAGGCCAGGAACAAACTTGCAGAAAATAGGATGAGTCCTTGGCAAAGCTGCAGCCCAAAAAAACTTCAGCAAAGTTATAAGCTTCTCTAATTTGAGGTTCTGGGCATTATCAACCAGAAATCGTGCAACCAGCTCCAAGTAATATATTTCTGATGCCCAACATAAGAAATAGTATAAACTATTAGGAAGGAAAGAAAAATTGAAGTGAAATGGCTAGATCTTGCCCTTATAAGCAGCAAATCAATCTAGCTTACTTCAGTGGGCTCTACAATTACAAATGAGGGAAGAATCACCTGGAGTTTTTTAAGCTCTTTTTTCAGACTTCTGCCTCTTTTGGCTGGCTGCCTTTGAGAGTCTGCATCTCTGAAACAGCCTCCCTGATGCATTGTTTCCTGAAAACAAAGAATACCAAAAGGCAAGCATAATTATTCTCATTGTTGGATACTTGAAACAAACGGCAGGAGACATAAATTATGAGAAGACCTATAAGCCTGCATCTGATGAGGAATAATGAACTATTGTAAAGACAGAGAAAAATTGAAGTGCAAAGGCACGTAACATTTTATACATTAATAATGTAATCAAACTTTCTAAGATCACAGATCTTTCTCATTTTTTTAGAACAGGATCAGTGTATTTTGCCTTAGGACATATTTTATCTGGACCATTTCATCTACTGTCATTACCAGGCAACTGTAGGATAACAGTCCTTTTAATAATTGACTTATTTAACCTTAAGCACCTAAACCATTTTTTAGCTCTATCTTGCAGAAAGTCCATCACTCACAGCTGAAAACAGTTCATTATCAGTTTTTTTCAAGCAGGTGTGAGTTTTAAGTAGCATTTGGGGCTTATCATTAGCACAAACACTCAAAAGGCTAAATATACCCTGGTACATCATGAACTAAGCATTACAGTTGCCATTGGAGTTCATTCTGTAAAACACAATTGCATTTCACCTTTCTCTAGCCCCAATAAAGCATTTCAGAGGTCTCCAGAGGCCCAGAAGCATAACGACAAGACCTTATTTTACAAAGCTGATAGCTGCAAACCTTTCTTAGATGCACTGGGTTTTCCCCGTGGCTTAGATGACAAGAATGTTTCCGTGCTTGCAGACTACTTTGCTAGTAACATATTCATTTTTCATGCACATAGTTATCTTTATGTGCACAAAGTGAAAAACTTCAATCTTTCTAAGAATTTTTGAAAAACAGAGCTCAAGTTTGGGGTTGTTTTCTTTTTTTTTATTAGAAACAAATGGGATATAGAATAGGTTATTTAGAACAAGGTCACTGGGACCAGTATAATAATTTTGTTTCCAGTGGGATGAAGACTTGACCCATGTTGCTGTTACTATTTCGGACCAAAAAAAGGCAAAATTTATAAACAAAGTATAATTTCAAGACTAAAAAGCCAAAAAGAAAAAATAAAGAACTCATTGTCAGATTGCAAATAATCTTTTATCAAAACAAAGGGGATTTTTAACAAATCTTTTATTAATCCTACTAATTACATGTACCTAGGTTGTCATTCCAAATTCTCCTTCACCCAAGTGTCACTCAGACACTTGGTCTGAAGTCTGTGGTTCAGGCTCAGCCTTCAGTATTTCAGATTTTATTTACTATAGCAGTGTATCTAAACTAGAATCCAGAAATTTACTGCTCAAGGAGGAAAGGAAAGGAAGGAAAGAAGCTCTGTGTCCAGCTGGCAGTCACTGAGTTGAGAAACCCAAGTTAAGGAAAATGCAGATCTTTATAGATTATGGTAAAAAATACCTGCAGCATCCAGTCTTCAGAGGCTCTGCCATGGCCAGCACCAGGGTGATAAAGCAAGGTGGACCAAAAAAACCCAGCAAGTTATAAAGACAGGCTGCAGGAACTAATTTTGCCATGCATGAGATCCTTCCTTTCTTGAAATCTCCAGTCTGAAGTGGTTACGCAGGCTACCACAAGGAAAATGCAGACAGCAAGCAACGTCTCAACTTAAGGCTGGCTGTTCAGACAACGTGGTCCATCACAAAATTCCTCAGTCTCTGCAATAATGGGCATAAATATAGACCCACAGCTCTATTAAATGACAAACTTATTTTAAAAAAACATTCCTGAATGCAGCTTTTAAGTGGAGTGCAGACAGGAGCATGCCTGTAATCTCCTTGTTGAACATCTGGTACGCAGGTGGGTTGGAACAAAACTGTACTCCATGTGTTTACCTTCCCAAAGTGACTACTGTCTAGACTTCCAGGAGGACTCTCTATCCCATGTCCTCCACTTCCCAGCAAACACTGTGGAAGTCTAAGCACTTCTGAAAAGTCTTGACCAAGCCGATTAGTTTCCTGAACATCCACTAACAAGCAATTCCTACTACTCTTAACTATTAACAATAAATGAATAGTCTACTAGTGCTGGGCAAATGGATTGAAGCCCTGCATGTTTATGAAAGTACCTGAGTAATCTCAGTAGTACGTGCCAAGTCTCAATGTGTTGTTTTTAAAGTGCCGTTATAGTACACCGCATGTTTAATTTTTCATAGTTTATAAATTTATAACCATTGCTGTTTGTGGTGTAGGAAGGTCTGGAATCAGAAGGTCGATACTGGATCATTTTAAGGTCTAACCCACAAATTATTTCTTCTGTGGTGCCAGCTAGAGAATAGAGTTGAGGAAGCCTGCAAAGCTTTCTAAGGAGAAAAAACACTTTTCTGAGAGCAGTCGATGTATTCATCAAGAATTCTGCAGGCTGCCTCAGATGTGGGGCAGAAGCTCAAACGGGCACTCTCCCAGATAGCAATGAGCAACACCAGGCCCACCGCTAGCGAGATTTAAACAAAAGGTGATAAAAAAACCCAGACAAAACACAGTATCAAACATATCGACAGCATTGTATTGTCAGGATGTCTATGACCCTAACCTTGACCTCTGCTCTGAGCTGCCCTTTAAGCCCAGTAAGTAAACTTTGATCCACTTGGACCTGCAGCTGTGCTTCTGCCTCCCCTTCCTTTGCTCCTACTCCTTTCCACAAAGGAGGGATAGTGGCTTCTGCACAGCTCCTCTGCTCTAGCACTGGGAAAAGCAGAAAGCAAGCTGGTTTTTGCATCTCTTCCCTTTGATTGGGGACACACCACTTTGTCAGAGAAAAAGGATGAGGTAGGACAGAAGAAAAGGCGTTGCACGTGTGGACTGGAAGACCCAGGGAAGAAAGAAAATATTTGGAGGCAGAGATTTCTATAGGGGAAAGGGCCTCATGCTCCAAATGGAGAGAAGTTCACATCCTGTGAAATCTTGCTGCAGCAGAGGGCCTTACTCCAGAGAAGAAGACACAAAATAAGGATGTCATCACCCAACTGGGTGACAGTCTCTACCACAAAACAAAGTCTTGGGATGACTTTTGAGACCAGCTCAGCCAGGCTCCACTAGTGATTACATGCCTTCAGCAGTAACTAAGGAATTTTTAATGGAACTTTCATAGAAGACAGATGGATCTTCAACATCTTACATGTTCAACTGTAGCCAAAGTTGTAGCCACGTATCATCATTCAGAAAACTAATTGCACAGACAGTGATCAAAGGTGACACCCCTATCCACAGATTCTCTACTCACAGTAAAGAGATGAAGGGCACTAAACATTTGCACCTATATCCCCAACCACATAATCCCCAGCCACAAGATTCATTTTGGATGAGCTCTATACATGGTACCTATGCTCAGTCCTTCAACAAGCCCCAGAACTGCCCAAGCCCTCACTTTGGCACAGGAGGTGCTACTAGAGCCCTAGCAGTACCACTGGAATAGCTTTCACGGGTGGCACATCTTCCATCCCTGGTTTGTTCATCACCTTCAAAGACATACTGCCTTGGCAGACATGCAACACAGCCAAATCTTGTGGCCTCTGCTGCCACTTGATCGTTTACTGTTCTATCATTTACCAGCAACATTACCAGCAACATAGAAAAAAAACCACAGACAGAGAAGACCATTTCCCAGTCAGGTCCAGGAAGACCAAAATCTCCCTGCTCCTAAGGCTACCTACACTGCAGGTCCAGTCGGGTTTGTTTCAGTACCAGTGTGCAATTAGCGGTAAAGAGCAATCAGTCTTCTTAAAACTGAAGTATTGATTATGCTAACAGTAGAAACACAGAAAGTAGACAAAGCAATTTTAGAACAGAAGTCTTTATTTCATGTCCATCTGCCCTTATCATCGCATAACAATAGCATAGGTCAGCCTGACTTCTGCAGATGCACAGCAGCGAACCGCCTCGGTCTGAGCAGTCCCCTAATAGCTTCCTCTTTTGGAAGGAGAGGAGCTCTTTTTAGCCACCCAGAGTTCCTCTGCTCAGATCACCTCCAGCACTTCCTCTGCATCTTCAGCCACCTTCTCCATTCCTGCTTGTTTTCTCAACAGTCCTGATTTAACATCTCCATATAGCAACCGTCCTTCTGACTTAGTTAATGTACCTTGTCCATAACACAGAGCGGTTGCATTTTTATGATGCACTGTATTCTGTAAATACTGGTGGAAGGTTATGTTATAGAGACATATGTTAATTCACTGTCAAGTGGCTCAAGGTTCAAAACACCACAATACCGTCAAATTAAATTAATGCAGAGCTGGATCAAAGTCAAGATATACCTGCAAACTTATATTTGGACAAATGACTTTTTAGAAAGACCTATTCACAAGGGCTGATATTGAAAGATTATTTTTTTTAATTATTTACTCAAAGAGTACATATTTGGAATAACAAAAATACAGAAAAAAGATTCTCCAAATATTCTCGTCAACAAGGAGTACAGACACTTAAACTTGTGTCTATTTCTAGCGTTTCATTTATTTTCTGGATGTGATACACAAAGAAATAAATGTGCACATTGACTGTAGTGGCTTTCATTGCATACAGATGATTTCCCCTCCGAGGAATGTTTTGGATATAGTTACGTTCAGCTCTCTGGGAGGACTCTATAATGTCTTCTTTCAAAAGCAGTTGTTTACATTGCTCTTTTAAGGCCCATTCCTGCCCTTGTTCATAAATGCATTGGGACTACGCACCTGCACTTGGCACAGTGTAAGCCTTACCAGATTCTTAGGTAAATAAAGGAGCAGACGAGGCAAGGCAGAAACCTCACAACACACTACTGCACGAACACGAGCCCTGCTGTGATGATGCGATGGGAGGACAGAAACGTTACGCGCATACCACTTCATAGGCAGCAGCTGTCTGATGTGCATTTACTACAAGAACTGTCTAGGTCTGTGGAAAACAGGACAAGAATAACTTCTAACAAACAGTATGAAAAAAAGACAAGTTTTCTCTTGAACTATGCTATATCTTCTATACTTTGAAAACTACGCACTTCTTTTGACCGGGATTGCTTTACACAGAAGTATGGTAACGTATCTTAGCAACAGTGGCAAGGGGGAAGACTTACTCTACTGTAAAAGAATTAAAACAAAATGTATATAGCTTCTGACTGTTATAAATACATCCCTACCACTCTGAGGGGGTGTTCAATTATACTCCTGATTACTTTTCACATTTCCTTTTCCAAAGGGGCGGGGGCACTTCTCCAGTTTTCAGCTCACCCATGAAGAGCCCTAAGCATTTTAATTCCCCTGAAGCTTCAGCTCCGACTAGACAGGCCTTACAGCATAACCTGTCACTATCCCAGCTACATTAGAAAAAAAGCCATTACCGGAGCACCCTGGAGATAACCTCTCTGTGTGAGCCACGCTGCCACTCCCTCAGGTGTTCAGCTGCCATCAGCCTGGAGCAGCCATTTTCCTGTAGAAATGCGTAGAGCAGGTGAGACGAGACATAGCAGGACTGCAATATTTCACATTCCTACTTGTCAGGCAAATAGAAAGCTTCCTGCGGCGGCGAAAGTTTGCACCTTTTCACCTTTTACCGAGATGCGGAGTTTCCCACAAGTAAAACAACCTCCTGAGCGCAAGTTTCATCGATGCCCTCTACCCAAGTCCCCAGCCAGGCCAAGCCCCTCGCAGGCCTCCCACCTCCCCAGCTGCAGAAAAGCGAAGTTTTATAGCGCTTTCCTCCTCTTTGCAGAGCGCTCTCTCAGCAGCAGGGACAGGGACAGCATCCATCTCCTGCCGTGGGTGCAGGGGAAAGCACTCAACTGCACTGGAGCCACTGAACTGATCTAAGGGAGGAGCTACTGAGAGCAAGGGTTCCAGATTATAAGTGACCGAGAGCTAGAGTATTGAAAACATCAGTGAAAAAAGTGAAAACACCTTGTTTTCCTTCAGCGAGGGTAGGTGGGCTCCCATTTCTTTTTAAGGATTATCCTCTGCAAGCAGCTCTGGCAATGGCTATGAATAACAGCCTCACCAGAGTACCCTTCCAGCAAATAGTTTACTCAGCCTTCCTGGGAGTGAACACGAGTACTACCCACCTCCTAGGGAAACTTCATTTAATACCTGTGAAACACTTGAAAATCTCGCAGAAGACTATTCTCTCTCAAGGAAATGAGGGAGGGAGCCCTCGCTCTTTACTATGGCAGGGGAGGGATCTCAGTTCATGCAGTTTGGAGCAGACTTACACACTAGGACAGACCAGGTGGTTGCCCAGGACAGCAAATTCGTGAGGGGATACTGAGAATACGCATGACTTGGGCTGGATGTTTTTCACTTTATCTACTACACAGGATGGGGGTAAGGGTCAGGAACAAACACACACCAAATGACTCTGCTTAGACTTGCCCAGTGTTATTTTGCAAGGCTTTTGGACTATCTGCTCCATGTAATGATCTATCTGGCACTGTCATTACTCCGAAGGTGTAGAGACTAATTCCATCCAAAGTGTTCCCATCTTTCGAAAGGCCGCACTTGACTGCTGTTATTAATTCCATGCATGATGGAGACATTTAAAGCCCTGCAGGCTTTCTAACAAGCAGACGTCTTTCATGCCTTGCCCTTACTATTACAGCAGATGAATTTCCAGACACCCGCTCCTCACACCAGATGCCGCCGCTGTCACCCGCGCCACGGCCACACGCTGCCACAACCACCCGCGCCGGCATCCCCGGACCCGGCTACGTGCTCCCACCTCCTCCTCCTCATCATCCTCATCATCATCAACACCCTACCCTGCCGCTGCCTCAGCTCCCGCGGGGTCCTGAGACCCGCGGCGCTCCAGGGAGGGGACCAGAGCTCCGGTCGCCGCGGGCGCGGATCCCCAGACCCGGCTCCGCGTTCGCTCCGCGCCCCCTCCTCCTCCTTCTCCATCATCTCCTGCCCCGCCGCTGCCTCAGCTCCCGCGGCGTCCTGAGACCCGCGGCGCCCCATGGAGGAGACCGGAGCCCCGCTCGCCCCCGGCGCGGCTCCCCGCTCGCCCTGCCCGCCCCGCCGCCTTCCCTTTAAGGCTTTCGTGAAACTTTCCTCCCCGCCGTGCCGTCACGCTCCGTTAGCGGGGCTGCGGGCTGGGCTCAGCCGAGCCGGGAAGTTTCTCCCGTGGGTACCGGCGTCGGAGCAACTTTCCCGCACGGCCCCCGAGAAGCCGGAGCGGCCGGGGCTCCGGCCGCTCCGGCTTCTCGGGGGCCGTGCGGGAGAAACGCGAGGAGGAGCTCGGTTTGGGGGAGGGGGGAGATGAAACCGGGGCGTGGGGAAGCCGCTCCCTTCTTCTTCCTCCTCCTTCTCCTCCTCCTCCTCCCCCTGGCTGCTCCAGTCTGGCAGCCAGGCGGCCGCTGCAGTTGGGAAGCGACCCCGGCCCCCGGCGCTGCCGCCGGGATGGGGAAGCCGCTGGCGGCTCCCGGCCTCCTGCTCCTT
Source organism: Chroicocephalus ridibundus (assembly GCF_963924245.1). NCBI lineage: Eukaryota > Metazoa > Chordata > Aves > Charadriiformes > Laridae > Chroicocephalus > Chroicocephalus ridibundus. The sequence continues at coordinate 100,041,636 of NC_086284.1, read as the reverse complement.
CTGGCCGGCACCGCGGGGCTCTGCCGGGCTTTCTTCTCCCTCCCGCTCCGCGTGTCCCACCCGGCCGCCCCCGGCGGGTCGCCGCCAGCCCCGGTGGTGCTGCGGCCGGGGAGCGGTAGTCGGCAACAGGATCCTCAGGGCGGCGCGGACGGCTTGGCCTTGGCCTCGGATCCGGTGGGGACCCTCAACTTTTTAGCCATGGTGGAAAACCTGCAGGGAGACTCCGGCCGCGGCTACTACCTGGAGATACTGATCGGGACCCCGCCGCAGGCGGTAGGAGCGGGGGCGGGGGGCTGCGGGCTTGGGGGGAAGGGGAAGGAAGGGAATGGGGCGGGCAAACTTCTCCCAAATGCAACTTTCTCCCCGAAAGACGGTGCCGGTGCGGGGGAGCGGCGGCGGCGGCAGCAGCGAGTTTCCACGGGCCGGGCGGGAGGCGTCGCCGGGTCCCCGGGAGGGAGAGCGGCGGGGTCGCGGAGCTCCTTCGGAGCCGGTGCCCGGTTTCATGCTGTCTCGTGGGGTTTTGACTCACAGGCGGCTTCTATTATTATTATTCCTTTATTTTATTTTTTTGTTAAACTGCTTTGCATTGTGATTGGGTGCTTTGATAGAACCTCCCGCTACCCCCCCCCCCCCTCCCGGGAGAAGCACTCGAAATCTTCCCGCTGAAGTAAGTTGATGTCTAGGCAAAACCAGCCCCTTCTTTCGGGAATTCATGTGTTATTCATTAATAACACAAAGAGCGTGTGTGTTTTGAATATTGTTTTCAAATAGACCGTGTTTCCTTAAATCTCCTCCAACTGCCTTCACCAGCGTTGCTGAAGTTTTTTGCACTGTGGTTGCTCTTTCATCTGTGTCATGAGATCCCAGGAGGAGCGGTGCTGGGCTGCTGGTGGGGATGACTAGTCAGCTGAGCGGGGATTAATTTCCTGAAAGCCCTCGGGGCTTTCCCTCAGAACTTTGTGTTTGCTGTGGGAGTTTAGGTCTTTGCGTTCCCAGTGTACAAAAAAAAAAAAAAAAATCCTTATTCTTCTGCTTTAGCTCCTCTCCGTAATAAAAAGCCAAGGGATGGCAAAATGCGTAGCCAACAGAGAGTGTTCAGCAGTTGTTACGTTTTTGGACTTCTATGAGCTCTTTCTCTTTTTACACCTTGAATGTTGAGAGGATTGTCCACATCGTCACTTTAATTGAAATGTATGACGGTAGGATCAATACGTGTATTGAGAAAGGGTGGCTTTGTTTTATGATCAATAAATGGAATTTAAAAAAAACAACCAAAACCAAACAAAACAGAAAAGCTAACTAGGTCTGATGTATCAAGGTGTGGCCTGATAGCCACAGAGGCCATGAAATAATTTTTCTTCCATGTTGTGTGCTGCATATTTGACTAGTTCTATTAGTGTGGCGTTGTGTGCGCTTCATTACTCCAGGGAATGTTCAATATTGGTTTCTGCCAGAATCAAGATACCACATTTGATTGGACTAATAATCCAATTCAGTATGTCTTAAATGAAAAAAATAATTTTAGGTAGAGAAAGTGACTATCAAGCATATCCTTACGCATCTAGGGGGATTCTGAAATTGGAAGAAATGGAGAAGGAGTAATATGACAGGCTTTTGATAATGTGACTGGAGGTCTAAGAGGGAGAAATATGCTGCCCTCAGTGCACCTGGAGGCTTCACTTACACTTAACAGCTAGTATTACTTGTATTACATGTGATGTAAGGTTTCAGACAAACTTGCCTCAGTGATTTTTTTTCCATCTGAAAAAAAGCTCTGAACCTGGTTGCAAAGCTTTTACTATTTTGAACTAGTTCTGAGTTCTTGCAAAGTTAATTATTTAAAAGACCGCCACTGGTGTTTAGCACATGTGAAATTTTATTCACGGGTAGGCCCACCGAGGTTGTAAGTAAGGTTATAAATGTGCTTGTGTTTCTAAAATCAGATCTTGGCATGTAGTGACTCAGTAGATGCAGTTAAAATTTATTCAGTACTTTTGATGGAGACGAATTTGTTATCTCTTTCCCTGCCTGAAACTGGAAGACTTAAAGATCACAAATGTACTTGTTGTTTTTCTGCTTTGCGGTGAATAGTACCAAGCTCCAAAGCCACTACAGGCTAGTGCTACTTGAATCCCTCACAGTGCTGATACTAAAAGCAAGTATCTCAATACTGCCGAGTGTTGGGATCATGTTAAACTCCTCGGGCAAGTAGTCACTGGAGTCAGAATGGGCCATGATTGTGTAGAGAGATGCCTCTTACTGATTTAAATGCTCCTCCCAACCCGACTTTGCCTCAAGCCAGAAGCTGCAATGTCAAGTGATGCTTGGATACCTTCCTTTACTCTTGCACCACTCTGGCATGGGACTTTTTCCCCATCCTCACCCAGGCCTCTCCCAGGACAGCTGAGCCCTCACACAGGGTAATGCCAAGGACATTTTGCCAAGGAGGAAGAAGGATGCTGGCAACGAAGAAGAGCTGCAGAGCTGCACTGCTTCACTTCCCTGCTGTTGGAGCAGAAAGGCGGACGGCAGAGCTGCAGAGAGGGGATGGGTAAATGCAAACAAGGCAGTGGTGGACCAAGACCAAATAGGTTGTAAGAAGAGGCACAAGACTTAATGTCGCGGTTACGACAGTGTTGGTGCCTGGTAACTTTGAAAGTGTGTGTGTGAAGTGTTGAAAGCTACTGTGCCAGTGTGAGGAATGAGCATTTGTGAAAGATTTCAGCACTACTGAGCTCGCTTCACTGCTCAATTGCATTTTTAGAAATTTTCCTTTTTTAATTTCTGTTCTTGGAAGGAAGCTACTACAGAAGACTTTAGTTTTTCAGGTCGTTTAAGGCACACTGTTTGGCTTTCGTTCCAATTCTGATTTGTCATATAGCAGATAAACACAGCACAGAACTGAGTTTCACAATGGCAGTTCTGAAATACTTGTTCTGACGATATAAAAATAGAGCAACTGTGGGAAGTTAAATTTATTTTATTTTCAAGGGAGGAAATTTCAGTGCAGGCAATCCAGTTTTGCAAAGTGTTTGCAGCCAAAGTGTTTGTGATCATTTCCAGTTTTATAACATAGTATGCTTCCTAACCATATCAGACCTCCTGGTCTACCAGGTCGGTGTCAACTGCCATTACCCCTATTAATTCTCATGCATTCACAGGCAGATCTACTTAAGAATCATGTGAAAGGTGAAAAAGAAGGTCTATCGTATTGAAGAGTGTGCTGTATTGGTCTCTTATTTCATGGATGTATTATTATGTGCCCTGCTTCTGATGGATTATGTGCTTTACACCTGTCTGTATAGGTGCACTTCTTCCAATTCCATTTTTAAATAAGAGGTGGCAAGTGCCCAATATGAACCGTGTGCACTGCTCTTACTTCTTATTTCTTTAAATAATCTGATGGAATTCCTTTGCTCTATCTTTTATTATTTTGCCTGCCCTGAGATTATAAGCACTGTGAGGAATTGAATCAGAGATCATTTAGGGTTTTTTCACTGTCTTCACTGCAGTTCTGTTCGTATTAATTTTGTTTCTCCTACGAGGTTTTGACCAATAGAATAGTCAAATTCTTAAAGCACCCCATGTTCTTCACAGCTTTCTTGAAGTCCATCTGGACTGCATTAAATGTTTGCAAAGAAAGCACTGTTGCCTCATCTTGCCTCTTGTGCTAGTCTTCCTTGTGTGAGGCAGAGGCAGTCCTGCCAGTCCCACTGCGTTTCCAAGTTGTGGTTTTATTGAGACCGGGTAAATGTTATTCCTGCAACTTCATTGCAAAGAGAGGCTGGCCATGTGCCTCCTGAGAGCTGAGAGTCACGTAGCTGTGGTCTGATTAGCAGGTGATTGAAACCACGATAGGATCTGACTTGTGCGCTGAATGCCATGGCTCCTTCTTGAAATTTCAGCGTCAATTTTTCATTCTACGCATGAAGAGGTTTTGTTTATGGTTTTTCCTAATGGCAGTTTGTTCTGTGCAGGGGGTGAGCAAAAACCTGTCCTGCAAACTTGCTCTGAAGTTTTAAGGTCAACATGAACATTGGGAAATTCCCGTTTCCATCTAATTGTTGGGAGGTTATCTTTCCTTCAATCTCCTCCAGCTTTAGAGAAAAGAAGGATAAAAGACCTATATTAGACACCTCAAGTGTGTTATGGACTCGTATAATTTATAGCTTGGTATTTTGAAGGTGATGAACACACACACTAGCGATTTCTTAACACGCCAGCCATTCTTCCTTAATTGTTGATAGCTCTTATTTCCTGAGTGTTGGACGGAATGAAGACCGTGAGGAAAGATTCGACTGCTCTTGTAATTTCATCACTTCACTAGTCTTGCTATATTAGGTGACAAGGGCCTGATTTCTGGAGCTGTGTTATTCCCTAAGAAGCTAAGCTCTGCTTTCTTAATTTTGATGAAAGGGGGTTTACTGCCTTTCTAGATACAAGAAGTTTTGAAAATGTGATCCTTCCAGGTTTGAATACCAGAAGGCAAGCTCCAACTCAAGTCTCTCTCTGTCTTTTTTTAAATAATAATTGCACGTGTCTTTTGTGTTTATTTTTGAGCTCTCTATGAAAGCTGAAAAAAAGGAAGGGCTGAGAAGGAAAGATGAGTGCTGTGGTGTACTGGTGTATTTTGAGGTGGTGGCATCAAAATCCTCCCAGATCCCTCTAATGGAAGTACTATTGAAATGCGAAATATTCCTGTTGTTAAACGATGAGTTGGGTAGATTTTGGTTGTTGTTGTATGCCTGCAAAATAAAAAGGACAAGGACCTGAAAGTCATAAGACAGGACTAATACAGTGATGTACTGTGGTGCAGTGGGGTGTAAGGTATTTTTGACCAAAGACAAAGCAAATAAACATACCAGGTTTGGGTTGACAGAAAGGTCCCTGCCTTTACAAATTAACATTCTGGCACCTCCTTCCATACAAAATTAGCCCTCGCAAAAGGGACTGCGTGGAGGTCGTGGAGTGTCTGCTATAAAAATAACCCAAAACACCAGTATTAATTACAATGCAGATGCCCTGAGTATAGCAGTTTGTGTTTTGTAGCAAGGCTTAGCCTTGCTGTGTTTATAAGTGGGCTGCAGTGGCCTGCGAGGTCTATGTGCAGAGTGACACTGAATGGAAGAGGCTCATCGTGGTCGGTCCTCAGGATGTGCTCCTCTTCCAGGGTCAGTTGGATGAGAGCCCCACTAACTGCTTCTTTAAAGGTGCTTTCTCTCCTTCAGAGAAATGGTGGAAGCTTTATTATCCAGGGTCGCCGATCACAGCAATCGTGCATTCAGACCCTGGTGGGCCAGGGCAGAAGACCTGTTCTGAGGAACAGGGGTGGTGGCAATAGGTGTCAGGTTCACACTTTTTACGGCTCCTCGCATCTTACTCCCTATCAAGGCAAAAGCATCAGTTAGTTACATTTAGAAAGAGTAAAATAGAAGGTCAGCAAATTAACTGTTTTGCCTGTTATTAAGGAGTAGATTAGACGTAACTTGGAGTAGAAACGAGATTAAACCAAACCGGTGGACAAAAGAAAGCCCATGTGTAATTCCTGTATGTTTGGGATTATTAAGGAAGGAGTCTTTTTTTTTCTTGGGAGTTGTTTTTTGTTGGGTTTTTTTCCCCCTCCTCTAAGCAGAGGGCTGTGACCTCTAGGGATAGTGTCTGGCAAGACAGGTTTAAAAACTACTACACCCTGCAGGGGTCTTTATTTTTGTGAAGGGCACTTATGGCTTCAAGTCCATGAGGACACGTTAGCTATTACATTGCCTCCACATTTTATTATCTTTGAAAATTTCTCACTTATTGTAGGTGAAGCGAGCCTGACCTGAAATGTGATCTGGTCGTTGTCAAGTATAGCTACATTTGAAAAAGGAAGCTGATACAATAGCGTACCCTTGCACATGTGCATCTCCAGTATGAATCAGACGTACCTCTCTCCCTTATCTTACTGGCTGTAAAATACAGATTTAAACAACATAATTTGTGTAAATGAGTGAAGGAACTTGTTGCTCCTATTTCTGCCCAGATTAAGCACTCAGCTGCCCCAGAAAAATGAAGTGTTTTTTCCTGCCGTTGATGGGACTGTCATACATCTTGCTGCTTTTCAGCCTGGTTTTGCTATGTAGATCTGAGCTTGTGAAGCAAATGCAGTACGTGTTTTACAAGTACCAGACCGCCATTAAAGTCAAAAGTTTTACATTCGCATTTGTGTCTTTTAGTTCAGTGTCCTTCAAAGCACTTGAAATAGCCCAGGACTAAAATAGATTTTATTTGCGATTTTTTGCACATGAACTCCCTTAGTTTTAAAATACCGAGTTAGATGACTATCTGTCTCCTCTTCTCTGCATATTCCTACACCACAGCCACCTGTGCGATTGCATTGTGGTGTTAAAGACCCTACCTAGTAGAAACCAGCTAACATGGGTTGGTCACAGCCTGGTTGTGACAACGGGGACCTCCACAGGAGCAATCTACTGTGTTTTTCCGGGCGGCTCTGCAACATGCAGTGAGCTCCGGTACTGCTGGCAGAACCTGAGGTAGCTTGAGCACCTCTGCATCAACCGTGGGTTTGGGTTTTGCTACGGCAAAGGCTGCAAGCAGCCTAGAACTGCCGGAAAGCCTTGTCGAGGAGCTTGGCAAACTTCTCCCCCTTGGGATGAAAGTTTGGCCACAAAGAACCTTCCTCTGCCTGTGGACCCAGCCCTTTCGGCGGGCTTCCTCCCGGTGTGGCTGTCCGATGGGCTTTCATCCGTGCTCATCCGAGAGCAGTCACGTAGCATGGTTGGCTCTCGTGCCTTCAGGAAGCCTGGGGCCAAAGTCAACGTTTGCTCCCTCTTTTGCCAAAGCTTGATAAAATAATGCTTTTTCCCCCCCTTCTCTCTCCTCCCCCCAGAGTTCTTCCCTCATTCTTCTTTTTGCCCTTCTTTCCTTCTTCTGCTCTCGCTGCCTTTTTAGGTCTTAAGAGCACTTTACAGGGAGGGCAGCGGGGGACAGACGTTCCAGACCTTTGTTTCAGTTTTTTAAGAGCCCTCCTCAAATAGCTGAAGCCTGTGGAGCGTGGTGGAGAGGGAATTTGAGGAATATAAGCTAGGTGGGGAAAAAAATCTTATTTGAGTGAAAATTACAATTCATTGAATACAATTAATGTGTCATAATTAAAAGGCTCTTTTGAAGGGAATCTGTTAAGACAGTAATTGCACTCTACAATCCTTTTTTTCCCTCACCACTGCTTACTAATAATCTGAAATTGTGAAAAATAAATTACTTGCAGATTTTGTCCTCTTTGCTCAGCTTGTGAGTACTAAAATTAGTTGATTTTACTTAGCTTTATGGCTGGTTTATTTTTGTACCTACTTACTACCAAAAAACTGCTGTTAAGCTAGACTGCATGTGTTTAGGGCAAACGCTTGTCTCAAAGACATTCCTAGTCTGGTCTTATTTTAAAAAAGGAAAGTTATTAATGCTGCAGTAACCCTTGGTAAGCTTCTCCTCCTTAAAAACACAAATTAATTCATTCCTAGGGATCTAAAACTGCATGATAATGCTGCTTTTTTCCCATTGGCATTTTTGGTTTAAAGAAAAACAGAGGAAAACTCAAGAACTGAGAGTCACCTCTCCACTTGAGGGAGGGAGCGTAAGCCTTGTCGCGTTCAAGGCCAGCTCCTGCCATTTGACATGGAAAAAGTAATCGGATCTTTTTGGTGGCCATCTCTCAGATAATTCCTTGGTACTTGCTTGTGGATCTCCTTGCAAGAGTGGTCCATAGAAGGGCACCACAGAGCCTGCTGCAGCGCTGCAGCTCAGGCTCACGTCAAGGCCAGGTGTGAGAATTTTCTCTCCCACCCAGGCTCTCTCTGTTTCTGACTTTGCTACCATAAGAAGTGTCATACCAGAGAAGATGAGCCGTTTGGGCCTTCTACAGAAACAAAAGGCTTATCTGCTAAGCCATCATGTGGAAGGTTGGGTCCTGTGTGTCCCCCCTTGAAAGTTTTATTGTGGTATTAGGGAAGAAAAAAATACATCAGGTCAGCAGAAGGTAAATTTTGAAGATTGCCTTTGGCGGCAATAGTTTTGGTATAGAAAATAATGTACTAGGGTGTCTATTTGGACTGCAGGCTTCGGATCTATGTTCAAAATTGCAACTTTGCAAAATCTTGAGGGAGATTTTTTCCCTCTCATTTTTTTCTACCTAATTGGAAACTTTACTTCCAAAATTCTGTTATGATAGCTGTTGATACAGAAACCTTGACTGTCAGTGTTTGCAGCAAAAGAAATTGTACCGTCTTTCCAAGACGGAGCACGCTATACCAATTTGGAAGGTCTTCAGGGCAATATTACCATGCTGCTTAAGCATGGTATGGAAAGACCTATGCTTTCATTCACTGTGCTGTTTAGTAGATGTCTGTTACGGGTAAGAGTGAAATGCGAGGCGTGTCAGAAAATGATTCATCAGTCCTACTGATACCTTTCTGTGACTAAAGAGACTTTTACTTAATTCATTCATTTTTCTTCTCAGTAACTCTCAGGTTGCAACTAAGACAGAGGAGCCCAAAGGTGGTCACACTTTCCAGCAGTCTGAGAAGTGATGTAGCAAGATAACATCTGATGCAGTCACAGTGCTTCAGTTTATCTGTCACAGAATAATCTTCTCATTACTTCACGGATGCAAAGTCCTTCAGGGAATAACACAAACATTTCGCATGATCCAAAGTGCCAGATTTTTGCATTTGGACTGCTGAGATAAATAATGTGTGGGGAAAAAAAAAAGCTCAGAAAATTTCTCAGCAGCTGTAGTTATGAATGCTGGCACATGTTACATGTTCCAGCTAAAATTATCTTCCATTTGGGCTCTGCTGAGCCTTAGAGTTAACCTTTTCTTGGCAAGTGACCAAATACTAGTGATACTACCTGCACGTTTTTGTTCAGGTTTGGAAACTTTGTCCCCAGCAGGTGTGCTCAACAATGTTTGCTGTTGCTAATGGGCAAACTTCCACAATTCCAGCAGCCTGAGCACCATCAGCTCCAGCCTGTAGGCAGGAACGTGGCTGCACTTGCAGCCTTCCTCACAGTGTGTAAAATGTTGGAGCCCTGGGCTGCTGTAGGACCATCATCACAAGATGGGTTGTAACCCCTGGCTGAAGTAGATCGCTTAGTCCTGCCTACAGGTAGATATGCGGAGGAATGGATAGAAGGAAGCTGTCTTCTGTGTGATGCTGCAGTGTGTAGTAGCAGACTTGGTCGACCTGAGAGAATAAAAAAGTCTTTTAACTTCCTGCCCTACAAATTCAACCTGGTATCTGAAAATAAAGCCGTGTTCCTGCATGCCTCTGTGTTCTCCTGTGTAATAAAGATTTTTATAGTGGAACTTGGTTAACAATTGTAATGATGTATGGGCCACAGGCGAAGCTAGTTCATTTCCCAGAGCTGCTGCCTCTACAGTATTAGCCAGGGTAAAGAGTAAAGTGTGCATGTTTGAGAAGGAGAGAAATAAATGAGTCCGATAGCAGGGAGCGGACCCTGCTGCTTTAAAAAAAAAAAAAAGAATTTGGAAAAAATCATATCTTAATTCACTTGAGAATCAAATCTGCCTTTTAAATTGCTCTGCCAAATTTTTAAGTAAAAATGTTAGAATAAATATGAATTAAAAAGATTTTTTTTTTTTACTTCTAATAAATCAAACATGTCATTGTGACCTCGCTTAACAGCCTTTTTTTTTTTTTTTTTTTTTTTTGCTTCCCCCCCTGGCCCCCACCAAATAGTTCTTCCTGGTATTATGGAGTGGAAAGCTGTTTTCTGTTTGTGCCTTTGAACTCCCCGGTATAATTCCAAGAAATACCCATGACGACAATCAAATTCTGCTCCTTGGTAATATCTTAAATAGGTCAGGTGGAATGGGGAGCAAAAGCCTTCTGTCTGTTGTATTCCCTTCATTAATTACCAGGGAAATAAAAAACACCGGAGTTGCATCACCTTGTTTGTGCTCTGAGACCTGGGGCCGCCTGTGGACGTTTGTGTGGTCGCTTAGGACGGCACGGACCAGCGGGCAGCTGCCTGACCCTGCGCCATTCCCCAGAGACACGGCACAGCTTTTCTAGCTGGGAATACAATCAGAATAACCAAATAACAGTCCTTGTGCTTGCTTTCTCTTTCTTTTTTTTTTTCCAATCTCTTCCCTCCCTCCGTCCCTCCCCTTGCCGGCAGCAACAGATCCAGTCGTGTCCCTTTGCCGTCCGTCCGTGTCCATACAGCAGCAGCCCAGGGGTGTGTGAAAGCACGGCTGTTCCTGAGCAGAAAGGGAGGAACGGAGGTGGGAGCTGCTCTGGCAGGTGGGGAAGAGGTAGTTCAAGGGAGCTGGAGGATGGGACCAGTCTTTACAGCTCCCCAGGCTGAGACATCCCAGTTTGTCAATATGAAATACTGTAGCAGCTCTCATACGTTAAACAAAATCTGGCAGTGCTGCAAATCCAGACCTGAAGAACAAGTTGTGGCATTTTTATAGCAGAGGTCATGCCTTGAAGTACAGGGAGTTCGTAGTTGGTTTTCCAGGGTGTGTGCTAATTTATTTACCACTCCATGTCTGACAATCTTGGCTAATCCAGGGATCCCAGTGCATGAACATGGGATTGTCGGTAGTTTCCTGGCCTCCAGGAGGGAGAGGCTTCTTTCACAGTCATGAAAGCAGCAAGGTGGGGCTTCCCATGTAATCACATCCATTGGCTTTTATGTTTTCCGAAGGCTGGTCATTTCACCGTTGCAGTGTATGCAGAGAAAATCCAAGTAAGACGATGCTTATCCACTTTGGTTTTGTTATGGTGTTTTAGGGGAACAGCTGGAAAATATCATATAAGCATTCAGTGTCCTTCTTGAAGAAAAGCACTGAAAAAACATAAGAAGCCCTTGCCGAAAGCAGGCAGTAAGTGCGGCTAGAAGGAGGTTATAATGAGCGGCCCCACTGTGTGGGTACGGCAGCGCCGCTGGGAACAGCCTGCTCTGGGTAGAACGGATCAACCTGATGTGTCAGGAGTGTCCTGCCTTCACCTCTCCTTCTCGCAGCTCTCCAGCCTTTGAAAAACCTTTGCTAACAAACGCCCATCTCCAAAACTAACATCTTGACAGAAGAGGGGAAAAAAACTTGAAAAGAATCATGTCACCACCAGAGCAAGCTGACGGGTGGAGGAGAGGGAAGAGATCAGACCTGGCGTGCAGCCTTCCCAAAACACTGATTTTTCTCACTGCTGTCCTGCAAACTTTTTCTTCCTGCCTGTCTCCAAAACATAGCCTTTTTCAAAGTTAATCGTTGCCTTCAAAAGCTTCTCAAATGTTGCAGGAGCAGCTTTGGCACTTAGTTTCACATCTCCAGTGCAATTTGAAATCCGGGGGTTTATTTAAATTTGAGATTGAAGTTCAGATCTTTGGTGGGAGGGAGACCTTTTAATACAGGAGTGAGACTGAGCCTCTCCTGAGAGGATTCTGCCCGCTACTGAAGGGCAAGGGTAGTTTGACAAAAGGGAGATTACAAAAAAAATAACAGCACTCACGAGTCTAGAGATACCTCCTAGCCTATGCTCAAGAGCATTAGGTATGGGCTTCATAAGATGTGTTGAAGCTTGAAACGTGGCCCTTGATTAATTCTGTTATTTTCAAATGGCACAGTAAATATGGGCAGTGACTCACAGCGTAGAAGCTTGTACGGCATGAGGAGGGTTTAAAGATTAGTCAGTTCAAGCCTTTTTGAGATTACTTAGTATAGCTTGGCTCAGTGCATATGTGTAAAACTGTTTCAATCTCACAGATACTGCAGTTGGAGGGTTGTTGCTTTAGTTTCAACAAAAACTTATTTTTTTGCAGTTTAGGACTTCTGAAGCTAGGTAGAGAAGAACTAAAAATGCCTTTTTTTGTCAGAAAGCAGTTTCTCTGAGTGTAATGAACAACAGAGGTAAAGAAAAGGGTGACCTGACAAAATAAATTGGAAACTAATTTTGGAGAGCAAAAGCCTCAGAAAATTGAAATTCTGAACTGTATGCAGCTTCTACCTGTAATCATTCACTGGGTATAATACATTAACGCAAGCTTACTGATTTCATTTCCTTAAAAAAAAAAAAAAGGCAAAAAGCCCTCCTTGGATATTGTATTCTGAAAGGTAGTGTATTAGCATGATGAGTCTCTTTCTCCTCTTTTTTTTTTTCCTAAAAAAAACCCCTCTGAAATTGTTGGATATAAGACTATGTTATTTAGAAGTATCATGCCCTGAGTAGTACTGGTAAGCAGAACAGATGTAGCAGACTGTACTGGGTTTGTGTGGCAAGGTTTTGGTAGCAGGGGTCTACAGAGGTGGTTTCTGTGAGCAGCTGCTAGCAGCTTCCCCTATGCCCAGTAGAGCCAATGCCCACCACCTCCAAGACAGGCCTGCCGCTGGCCAAAGCCGAGCCCATCAGTGACGGTGGTGGCACCTCTATGAGAACATATTTAAGAAGCGGGGGGGAAACTGGGCAATGACAACTGTAGCTGGAGAAAGGAGTGAGAATATGTGAGAGCAACAACTCTGCAGACACCAAGGTCAGTGAAGAAGGAGGGGGAGGAGGTATTCCAGGCACTGGAGCAGAGATTCCCCTGCAGCCCGTAGTGAAGACCATGGTGAGGCAGGCTGTCCCCCTGCAGCCCATGGAGGTTAACGGTGGAGCAGATATCCACCTGCAGCCTGTGGAAGACCCCACACTGGAGCAGGTGGATGCCTGAAAGCAGCTGTGACCCCATGGGAAGCCCGTGCTGGAGCAGGCTCCTGGCAGGACCTGTGGACTCGTGGAAAGAGAAGTCCATGCTGGAACAGGTTTGCTGGCAGGACTTGTGACCCCGTAGGGGACCCGCGCTGGAGCAGTCTGTTCCTGAAGGACTGCACCCTGTGGAAGGGACCCATGCTGGAGCAGTTCATGAAGAACTGCTGCCTGTGGGAAGGACTCACGTTGAAGAAGTTAATGGAGAACTGTCTCCTGTGGGAGGGAAGCCACGCTGGAAGAGTGTGAGGAGTCCTCCCCCTGAGGAGGAAGGAGCGGCAGAGACAACGTGTGATGAGCTGACCGCAACCCCCATTCCCCATCCTCCTGCACCAGCTGAGGGGAGGAGGTAGAGAAATCAGGAGTGAAGTTGAGCCTGGGAAGAAGGGAGGGGTGGGGTGAAGGTGTTTTTAAGATTTGGTTTTTATTTCTCATTATTCTACTCTGATTTGATTGGTAATAAATTATTATTTTTTTCCCAAGTCAGTCTGTTTTGCTCACGATGGCAATTGGTGAGTGATCTCTCCTTGTCCTTATCTCAACCTACAAGCCTTTCGTTATATTTTCTCTCCCCTGTCCAGTTGAGGAGGGTGAGTGATAGAGCACCTTTGGTGGGCAACTGGCATCCAGCCAGGGTCAACCCACCACACAGACATTTAACCTAAGACACTTGAGGTGGATGGTTTGTTGTTTTTCAGCAAGACGGTTGTCTTTTTTTACAGAAAAAGTTTAGCTTCAGGTCAAGTGAAAAAAATTGACAGTGATTTTCTTCAGCAATGAAATGAGACAGGCTGTGGTTAAGCGCGAGGGTAGAGGTGCGCAGAGGCTTGCTGAGGGAGCTGTCTAGGGACAGCAAAACCCCTTCTTGCTGGCTGGTGGTGTGTGTGCCTCTGCACTGTGAAATACAGTTGTGCAGCCCTTCGCCTATCTCCTCTGCCCTTCTATTTACTTCAGAGCTAGAAGCTGTCCCTCTACTGTCCTCCTACAATGCCCATAGATCCCTGGACTAGTAGCTGTCTGATGTGGCTGGCCATTGCTCCAAAGAGTTCGAAATCCTGCCGAGCAGTGCCCAGCAGGTCTGCTCTGCGGTGGCTACAAGCAGTGGTTTCAAAGCAAGAGAGAGGTTTAGGTTGAGAAGGTGACCGTGAAATCTGTCATGGCATTCACGAGTGTCTCTCCGAGAGTCAAGCTGGTGAGAGAGACGGACGTCAGGTCTTTCTTCAGGTTTTTTTTTAGCTGTTGAATTATTGAATTAATGGCTGTATCTCCAACACCTTTGGCCACCATGTTCTCTGTGGAGGGAGGGGTGAGCTCTGGATGAGATACTAATTCAGATGTGGCACAGACCTTAGACACAGCCTGCCTCTAAACCAAGGCTGCGTGAGCACAAGGATTCCTCATGAGTCTTGCAGTCAGACATGAGAGTTGGTCCCAGTGGCATTCAGCTTACAGTCTCCCTTGTCTCATCAGTGCTGTACTGTAATTAGCAGAAAATTGATGGATTTAATTCCTATACACCTACTAAGAGGTGGAAACATGCTTTCAGACTTAACAAGAACTCTGTGCGTACTTAAGTACAAATAGCTGATGTCTCCTGCATTCATTCTGGAATTTCAGGATGTGTTTGTGTTTGTTTTTTTTTTAATCTTCCATTTATCTAGGCACTCATTAATCTTTCAATTCAAGAACGTGTTTAGTATAAATATAGAAAATATAGAGATTTTCTTCACTCAAATTTTGAGCATCTGGGTGCTCTACTGCTTTAGTAATAATGAACAGTCTACCTGATGTTAACGTGTTACTGGCTACACTGGCAAAGGCTGATGAAGATATCAGTCAGCTCACATGCAATCCCTTTTTCTGGAAGAAGCGACTCCTAGGGGGTCTCAGTGGCAATGATACGTCTGTTAAAAGATTGTCACAATTCTCAAACCAGTCCAAGCCTGCCAATGGTTATTTACAGGTGAGACTTTTCTAGACCTCTGGATTATTGTTGTTACTGAACTTTCTCTAACTAGTCCAGATTTTCCTTAAAACCGTTTTTTGTCAGCTACAGGGTATGATATAGGAGAGGGATTTGTATTTGGGGAAAAGAAAAGAGGGAAAAAAGTTTAATCTTTTCTGAAAAGGCAATGAGACAAAATTGCTACGATTCACACAGCTCTAAGATAAGCAAGTAATAGCTCATGTTCAACAGCAAAGCATGTTCATATAGCATGAATAGGATGGATGTGTTGTATGATAAATCTAGACACAGCAAATAAATTTCAGCCTGAAAAATAAGATAGCACATGAGACAGCATGTGCAGAAAGAATGCTAATGTTTAGGGAACTGAAGACATTGGCAGAAAGGAGAGCGCAGAAATGAAGAATAGATATTTTGTTTTGTTACCAGGATTGATTGGCTGACTATTTTTTTTGTCTTTAAACCATAATAGCCTTCCCTTATTGTCAAAATGATAATATATATAAAGCACTTCCTGTAATATTTCTCTTCAAAATGACTATTAATCAGTCCCAGAGTCAGATGCTCATATTTCAACTCACAATTTAGTTTAGCAAGTTTATACTTCAGCACAATCAGTCATTTTAGCGTTTGTGTTTTTAATACAAATCTCAACTACAGAAGCATGCAGTGCTCTTAAGCACGGATAGATTGGCTAATCCAGATAGTACTTTGTAATCTTCTGGCAAAGAAAGAGATTATTGCTTTTCAGAGAGAAAAAAAATAAAGTATTCCTCCCAGTCTAGCAGTGCAGATCTTGAAGAGATTGAGGGCAAAGGCCATTTGTCTTCTTCTGGGCCCAGTGCAGGTGTGAGAGTGTCCAGGGATAGGTGAGTGTTTTAGGTGGCTGGGGAAGAGAGTGAATGTGAAGATAGTCTAGATATGGGGTCAAATCCCAGGTCCCAACACCAGCTGGGAATGTGGTGAGGGGAATGGCAGAAAACACCAAACAGGTTCTGGTGGGCTTGATCTGCTGCTGCCCTGAAGAGCCTCCATTTGCCATTTGTTCTCCTGCTTACCCCACAACGTACAGATGTCACAGTTTCTGTCGCAAACTTCTGCTGTTGCAAAAGCAGGAATTATCTTTGGTGATATATTTGACTTCCTGGTTTGGACAAGTTTTCATGCTGCAGTAAATCACCTTCCCCTGCATCCCCAGAGTGACGTTGCAGTGAAACGTAGGCACCACCCGCTGAACAAATGACATTAGTAAGTCATTAATCTCCATTCCATTTTTCTTTCTCACACCATCTCTCTTATCACGGCTGCATTGTTAAACCCTTCTTGTGACTACAGGAGGATTTTTTGGGAAGGTAGTAGCAGATGGGTCTGTTTTCCCTGGTGAGGTGACCTCCCTCAGGGCACCACAGGAAATAGTCCCTCTCCCCAGACTCAGCGTAAGGTGTGGGCCTGCCCCGTGCCTCCTCCACCTCAAAGGTGAGGTTCGATGACGTCCAAGCTGCAGAACGTCATTTGGCTCTGGGTGGAGTATTTCTACACCGTTACCAATGGCCGTGCAGCTGTCTGCCAAAAAGCTGAGTTGATTTCTGGATTACTCTATGTGACACTGGTGAGACCACACCTGGAGCGCTGTGTCCAGCTCTGGGCTCCCCAGTACAAGAGAGACATGGACATACTGGAGAGAGTCCAGAGAAGGGCCATGAAGACTTTTAAGGAATCGGAGCACCTCTCACATGAGGAAAGGCTGAGAGAGCTGGGATTGCTCAGCCTGGAGAAGAGAAGGCTCAGGGGACAACTCATTGATATATATAAATCCCTGAAGGGAAGGTGCAAAGGGGACAGAGCCAGGCTCTTTCCAGAGGTGCCCAGTGACAAGACCAGAGGCAGTGGGCACAAACTGAAACATAGGAGGTTCCCTCTAAACACTTTTTTACTGTGAGGGTGACCAAGCACTGGTGCATGCTGCCCCAGGCAGATTGTGGAGTTTTCATCCTTGGAGATACTCAAAAGCTCTCTGGGCATAGTCCTGGGCAGCTGTTTCTAGGTGGCCCTGTTTGAGCAGGCGGTTGGACTGGATGACCTCCATGGATGACCTCCAGAGGTCCTTTCCAACCTCAACCATTCTGTGAAGTGCTGCAGGGCAATGAGGACTGGGCTGCTCCAGACCAGGGACTGCTTATGATCAATGAAAAATGGGAGAGTCCCGTCCCTGCCTCAGTGTTCAGGGGCAGTGCACCGATCTGACGTACAGATGGACAAACTTACCCTTTTTTTGGTTTCAGTCTTAACCTGTTCAGCAAAATACGTATTATTCTGCAAGCAGAAATGTGTTCTTCTGGAGGCTTTTCCAGTTTATGTCTAACTTTGCAGGCCTCTGCATCTAGAAACGCTTACAAAGATTCCTCTAACTCATCTTTTAATTAGGTTTTATTTCTGTATCTTAAGCGGAACAGATGAAGAATCTGTATTAAAGCCTAGCCTTCTGAATTTGTTTATTAGAAAGTGGGCTGTAAATGCTAATTCCAAGTAACAGGAAAAAAAGTATCTCTGTGCTTAAAAGGCCGCTGTATATTGTAACTTTATTAATTTGTAGAAACAAATTGCTGAAAATAACCTGACTGACAGTCTGTGCCAGTAATGCATAATAACTGTGGGCAAACACAGCGTGTAGTTGCTAGTGTGTTTTCTTTCTCGCGTGATGGTTGTAAGCAATTCTTGCCAGATGGGCTGATAATGTAATTAGGAATTGTTGTGTTAAATGAGGCGGTATTTAAATTGGCAACTAATTTTCCTATCTATTAACCAGCTTTAAAAAGAAGCGCTGTTACTCAAATGATTTCTAGCTGCTAATCCCTAACCAGAAACGTAGCACTTCTTTGCACCTTTTTTTTTAAGCACTGTCTAGCGAACCCTATTTTCTGCAGGGTTTATTATGTGTGGGACAAAATAAGAAAGAGAGGGAGTTAAGAGATGTTACAAGTTCAGGGGTTGTTAGGTGGGGTGGACTTCTATTAAGCCAGTACATCGTGATGTGTGGTAACAGTTCACGAGGTGGTAATGGGATGCCTCCTATTTATAGTCTCTACATGTGGACAAAAAAACATTTTTACTTTGTGATAGTTCACTGTGTGGCATACTCCATCAAGCAGAGTAGGACTATAAGCCCTATTTTAAGTGTGTGCGTGGGAGAAATCATGAAAGCACAGCAGGACGAGATTTTGATCGGCATATGAATGTTACTAGTGTGGAACAGTTGCTCTCTTTATTGGGGATGGAAGAGAAGGGAAAAGAAAGGGGTGCCCTTGGGTCAAATTAAAATCCCAGAGAAGGCATTATCACTTGTCGTTTTCATCATGAACTCTTACGGAGCCAGCTTCTTTGCTCTGCTGGCTTGTGCAGTGGAAACTATCAATTGCCTATCATTAAGATTTTGACTGAACCCCAGAGTAAATGTAAGGCTGAATGAGATTGATTATTGTATTTATGGCTCTACCTATGCAAATCCTATTCCTTTTTTTTTTTCCTCCAATGTTTCACCTGAAGCAGGGATGAAGAGCCGAATACATTTTTACAGTCTGGTTTCTTCTGTCCAGTGGTGAAACTTTATTGCTTGACCTAAAAGAATCAGACCCGTTAACTTGAAAAAAAAATATAGCGGATTTTTCCAAGGGCCAGTCTTCTAATGGGGATGAAGATTATCACTAGCGCAGTGTGGCTTACCCAGGGTATCACATCAAAAGCAACAGTGCGACAGGGTTGCATGCAAGCCCTAGGATTCCACACCTGGAAAAGGCTGTGTATGCTACATCAGGCAGAGAGCTGCTTCAAAGAAATGCATTATGCACTTGTAGCCCGTGGGATTTGTTTTGTGTATTTTTCTGAAAGTTGCCAAAAACTCATGACCTCAAACTAAAACAGGAAAGAGAAACTTATATAAAGTCTGAGGAGGGTGTAGATCAGAACGGAGGCAAGGTCTGTCCCTGCTAGAGGATGCTAGCAACCTCTATGCAACAAAAATTGAATGATTGCTACATTTTATGACTTTTCCTTGAAAATGTGAAGAAAGTCACTTTCTAAATGCGTCGTGGGATAACTGCAAATTGCTCTTCACCAGGCAGTTAAATGAGGCGTAGATAATGCCTAGTGTTGATGACGTTGTATTGACGCCACTTGCTGTATCAGATGGGGCAGGTGCCTGAACCACAGGCAGATGAAGCTTTGTTGAATGAAAAAAAGATGGCAGATCAATAGGCAAATTTTTTTTCTAATATCAAAATAAAACAATATGCAGCAATTGAAACCTTAAAAATGTTAAAGACATAATGGTAAGTTAAATTATTGAGGCAGGATAGCATACAGTAACTGCTATTTGATGTTGGTGCTAAATCAAGCACTGCAAAGTTTGAGGGATCCTTGAAGTATTGACAATGTGTTTGACTTCCAGTTGAAATAAATCATTACGTTTGGGGTTTTTTTCAGTGTCTCTACCCCATCAGAGTAGAAAATATATAAAATGCATGGCCTAAAGAGCTTTCAATGATCCTGACTTTCAGTAAACAGTTTTGGATTTGTTTCTTTTTATAAACACAACTTAATGGCATACAGATAGGGTGTCAGATTTCCTCTGCAAGTTTGTCATGGCAGAGGTGGATGTTGCTATCTTGCTTACGCTATAGCTAGGGATCTTTATGAACCTCTTATTAATAGTCATGCTATTTACGTATAGGAAATGCATCCAGCAAAATAATCTCCAGGTATGGTACTAGGTGCAGATTTTATGTCCAACAGCTGTGGTAAAGGTGACCTTCAGGGGAAAAAAAAACAGCCTTCTGCACTTGCTGTCTGCTTTCTGCTGTATAGGTCTGAAATTGAACTTGGAAGACACAATTAAAAAAAACCCCAAGGCTTTCCTTCTGTGCCTCCAAAAGTGAACAGAAAATAGTCTTTCCTTGTTTTTAATGCTGAGCACGTGATCTGTCAGCAGTCTTTGGGCAGTTTTTCCTTCCTAGCCTCGTTCAGCTGTGTCTCTCCGACCTTGGCTTTCACAAAATCTGACTTCATCTGACACTTTCTGACAACACAGGGTGATCACTAAATAATCAGCTCCCAGTGACAGGAAGTAATTCACTCGAGGTGGCCTTAATAAACCCAAGGAACCTGCTCCACCTGCCCACGAGAGCTCTGATTCACCATCTCTGGGGCTTCACAAGGAGACAGCTGGGAAGATGCCGCCACCACTGTTGACTCTGCCTCGGCATCAGGGTCTTCTGTCCCTGTGGCAGAAAGGTAAAGGCAGAGAGGTACGACCACTCTCCAGCTGTCACAGCGCGTAGCTCAGTGGATCAAGTTGAGGTGCCGTTGATTTTGGTTTTCACTAGCAAGCCGGGTGGCGAAATGCAGCCTGCAGAGTGAGCATGAAGTGCATTTGGCTTCATCTTTTGGGAGAGGGCAGGGCTGACCTCTGGAGATGGAGCAGGACAGGCATCCCTGGACCATAGCTCCTTCGGTTGCCACCCTGTGACTCACCAGAGCTTGCCTGAAGCTCCCCCAGCAGCACCATTAAACCGTCGGCAGGCAGTATGGAATAAAGTAGGCTCCAGTGGTGACAACATGAAAGTGGTTCTTAATGAGACGTGAAGGCACTAAAGAAAATTCAGACCCAAAGGGTAGCCAGGAGAGAAAGAGAACTCAGTAAGTTATACCCACCCCAAAATGAGCTGCTAATCACTGGCGCTATTGTACGGACTACAATAAATCAGTGTCTGCCCTGGCCGCCTGCATCTCATTATGCACAAACATGCGGATAGAGAATGTCAGCCTCAATAGCGATCTGTCATGTGAATGCTGCTGTGTCCGAGTGGGCTGCCACTTGCATGGTTAGCCGGCTTTGTATTTTCTCTTTTTTTGTTGTTGTTGTGGGGGATATCTATTTTCTTTTGGAAATGTTGATTTTCTCTGTACTGTGGGTAGTAAATTTGCCCTTTTCTTCAGTGATTTGTGAATTCTGTGATGATAACATTGTATTTAAAGTGTGGGGGTAAAATATCTTTCATATATGTCATATTTAGTGACTGGGGTTTTGTTTGGCTTTGGGTTTTTTTTCCTCCGTGTATGGTGTCATGAATATTACTGAAGCTGGGGCAACACCTACGCGTATTTATGCAGCTGATGTATAGTGCCCATTACTCAAGCATCACCGACTGCCTCGGAAAGGCTAATTAATTTAAGCCCTGCAGCACCCCTTTGAGGCAACTTTTGTTAGTCATGATAGATGCACACATTGTAGCTGCTCTTTGTTATTTATTTT
The DNA here is from genome assembly GCF_963924245.1 of Chroicocephalus ridibundus. Lineage (NCBI taxonomy): Eukaryota > Metazoa > Chordata > Aves > Charadriiformes > Laridae > Chroicocephalus > Chroicocephalus ridibundus. The sequence goes on along the minus strand of NC_086284.1, from coordinate 100,020,596 downwards.
TAATATGATTTTTGTCCCAGAGAGGGGGGAAAATGAATAGTTCTTCCTTTGTTAGGTAGTTGACAAAATGTTAGGCTTTTGATATCATTGAAATAAAGTATGTAGCAAACTTTGGATTTTATTGTAAGTCATGCCTCAGAGGTTCTTATTTTCTTTTAAAGCCTCAACTCCTGGAGCCAGGTGAACTTGTAGGTGTCCTTTTATTTTTAAATGTCTGTATTTAAATGCCTGTGTATGTGGTTGCAAAATAAATTTTAATGTATTGTCTCCACTTAATCTAAAATCTCAGATGCAGTGAGGCAGGTAAATAACTTGAATAAGGTCTTGGGTTTGTTTCTTTTTAGTCTTAAAATTTTTGCATGATTAGGACTGGGAATACCAATGACAGAGTATGCGTGCAGTTCAAAAGAGAGTCCCACAGATTACTAGTTGGTTTTGTGTTCGTGGTTTATTTTCAGAGCTCCCTAGTCCCGTACTACATTAAAGTAGGTAAAACAGGGGCAACCATCTCTTCCCTCCCCCTCCATGTGCAAATCAAAGATGTTTTTGAACATCGACTCACTTTTTTTCGTCTGTGCTCAGTCTTAAATCTATTAAAGAAGGATTCAGCATGTCTTCTCCAAATGCTTTTTCCTCCTTTGTCTTTACTCTCCTTTCAGAGCTTGGCCCTCTTTCTCCACTTCCTTTGTCAACACTAAACTCATTTCCCCTATCATTCTCTCTTACCCGTCCCACATCCACTTTCAGTGCTAGATCTCTAGGTACCTCACACCTTAAGGAGTGATGAGGACTACCAAAGTGGCTGGTTCAAGCTAGAGTCAAACCACGGGCAACCCAGTCCTGATGTCTCATTCCCTTCTACAGGAAAATTCTTCATTCCTTATATATTTTTCTGGGGAGCAGGTGTCCCTTACTGCCTAGGGCATAACTTCACAATCATTTTAGGCCACACTGTCATCAAAAGAGGCAATCACCCTTTTCTTGTATCTGCTCCTACCATCTCTTTTCAAGTAGCTGCCAGATATGGCAGATTGCTAATTTTTTTTGGTAACTGTAGGTGAGGAGCCTGATCTGATTTACAGCACAGCCCCATGGGTGCCAGTGCTTTTGCCAAAAAGCCACGGTAAGCATCCAACCAAGAGCAGGAAAAAAGTGTGACCGCTGCTTTTGGTAGCAGTACAGTCTCTGAGTGACTTAAATTATCATTTAATGACATGTGTACTTTCAAGGTCTCACTGAAAGAGGTGATCCTGCATCCGGCTGCTCGCTCCCGTGCTGTTACCTTCTGACTTGTGCTAGCACAAGCCGTCATGCAGCTGCGGTGAACCGGCCTGTTGACCTGAGCCAAATGGGGAAAGGAGGTGTCTCGTTTTGTCTGTGTGGTTTTATTAGGCAATTTTTGGCCTAAATCGTCCACCCAATTAACTGAACAAGTGGCCCGCTCTTAGGCCACCTGTCAATCCATGCTTTTCACGGTGTTTATAAATCTCCCATCCTCCTATTCAAAGGCAGTGAAAGCTGTGGTATGCTGCTGCTGCTTGGGATGCGCTGGGCAATGTTCCCGTGCTCTCCAAGCCACGAGGCAGCTTCGTGCTCCTGCCTATTTCTGCTCAGACTTGCACTCAGCCCCTACCTAGAAACCTCATAAGCTCTAAGGCAAACAGTGCTTTAAACAGTATGCAATTCAGCCTGTGTGCTGGAAGAACCAGGCTGTCGAGACACATGGGTTGGGCCAAAAAAGAAATTTGAGATGGTCGTGAATTCATCTCCTGTGCGAATGCGGGCTTGGCAGGTTTTCCCCCTTCCAGGAACATGACTATTTTAAAGCACGTCAGCACGGTCAGCTGTTTTGAAGGGGCTGCAGCAGCATGACACTTTCCCCAAAGTGGCACTTTATATTTATTTTGCAGGGCAACCTTCATCATCATTTTAAAATTGGAGGTAGTTTAGACAAAAACTTGAATGATTTTTTTGTTTGTTTGTTTAGTTGGATGTGAAAACCACCTCTCCTTTCTTCTGTTTCGGCAGTTAAATATTCTGGTTGACACTGGGAGCAGTAATTTTGCTGTAGCAGGTGTGCCTGATCCTGATGTCACCTCCTACTTCAATACCGAGCTGTAAGTACCTGTTCCGCACACCGTGATGGGTTAGGATGTCTTTTAGATTCGGGCTTCTCCACACAAAAGGGAATGATAAGGCAGCTCGTGGGACTCCTGTGACATCCCATGCAAGTGGGATGTTTGTTCCCTGAATGGGAAGATTGGTTTTGCCTGATGCAAGGTCCTGCCTGACACCATGAACAGTCCTACTGATGGCAGCGCAACTGAGCTCTGAGCACAGCGCTGATTAGAGCTGGAGAAAAGGGAAGAAGATTACAGGGTAAAAATCGTTTGCAAAATCACACCAATTTCAGACAATTTCTTATCCAAATAGTCTTGGAAGGAATTAAAAGTTTAAATATACTTTCCTTTTGTTTAAAAACAAAAATTAAAACCCACTAATTGTGTCTGTTACTTGACATTTCATCCAAAACCAAAATTAGTCAAAAACTAATTTGTTGTTTGGTTTGGGCAAGGGCTGTGATCAGTTGGTGATATGGACAGACCCTGCTGAATCTGGTTGTTTATAAGATACGACTCGGTGGCCTTAGTGCTTGTTATGCACTAACTTTGCTGTGTTTAGCATGACCTGACATTAGTTACAGCCAAGCATGGCTTTGTCTTTCCGAATCACTCTCCCTCTTTTCTTCCTTCCTTTCTGCCCTTTTCTAGATTCAATTATTTCAGGTAAACTTCTCTAAAACACAATGTCTATCTTTAGCTGAAGCATATGGATAAAAATGCTTAGAGGGACTGGGAGGCTCTAGAATATCACCATTCTCGTTACCTCTTTATGTATTTTAACATGGGGGGTTTGCACTTTTTTTTCCAATAAGATGCACTTCTAATGGAGGGAAAGCTTGTATTTCCATGCTGTTTACTAGAGTAGCCTTACCTTCTGTCACATATTCAGATGTTAACAGAGATATTTCACATCTCACTCTGATATGACACAGGTCTGGAAAGTCCAGAATTTGCACTTGAAAGCCGTTTCTGCACTACTGCAGAGTCTTACATGCCTTACATCCCCTTCCATAGGTAGTGGCTAGAGAAAACTTAATTGCAAGGAATTAAAAGTACAAGCATTCCTTATCACTTTTCTCTTAAGTGATGTTATTTTATCTGGAAGGGCAAGGCTTCTCTCATAAGAACCGTAAACCATTAGAAACAGCAACAACGGCAGAGGTTCTGTGTTGAGAAAGGCTGTGAAATCGCTTGAAGGTTACAGTCTGTTATCAGTGTTCTCAGCATACAGTTTTGAGAACTTTGATATAAAGTTAATAATAAAACCTTGAAGTTTAGGCCCTGAAGAGTTAAGGCTGCTTTGTAAAATGATTCAAACTCAAGTCATTCCAGTCCAGAGCAACTGCAATAGCAATTTCTGGTTTGGGTTGGATTGATGGAGGACTGCAATATGCTCAGAATAAAGTGCAACCATTAGCATGCTTGAACCTGGCCCCACCATGCTTCTTCCATTTAAAATACTTTAAATACATTTAAATAAATGTCACCTGGGAGGGATGCTGGTCACAGTGAAATCGGATGTTTCAAAAATTTTGTTTGCAAGACACCTCTGTAGGTCACTTAGTACATATCCCAAATGAGGCAGGGCTGTCATCAGATCAGGTCAGCCATGGCTGAGTCCGACCAAGTTCTCCTGTAAACTTCTGAGAATGGAGAATCCGTACTCTCTCTGGGCAGCATGTTTCAGTGCTGTACCACACTCTTCTGTGGAGGAAATATTTCCTAATGTCCAACCTGAACCTCACAGAATGCAACTCGTGGCTGTTGCCCCTTATGTTAGTATCTGGCACTGCGGGGAAAGGTTTGGCTATGTCATCTTTGTAACTGTCTTTCGAGTTGCTGTAAGCTGCTGTGAGATCTCCCCTTAGCCTCTTGTCTGCAAAACTGAAGACCAGCTCCCCTCAACTTCCCATCACAGGTCCATGATTCTTTACCTGTCTGGTAGCCTTCTGCCAGCCCCTCTTTTCTTTCTCCAGATCCCTGTTGAACTGGGTTCCACAGCTGGACACAGTCTATTCCAGGTGTGGTCTCACCAGTGCTGACCAGAGAGTGAGAGCATTCCTTGGATACATGTCCATGGCCTTCCAAGTGTGGCCTGGTGTGGAGTTTGCTGTATGCACAGGGCAAGTATGGTGATGGCTCTTATTCAGCCTAGTGTCCACTGTCACTCAAAATCCTTTTGAGTCCTTTTCAGTTGCTTCCCAGTCTGTCCTGATGCATGGAGTTGTTTCCTCTCAGCTACAAACCTTTGTCCTTCTCCTTGTTGAATGCCAGGAAGTTTCTGTTGGCTCAATCTTCCCGTTTTTCAAGGTTCCTTTGAATTCAAGCTCTCACATTCAGCATATCAACTACTCCCCTTAATGTAGTATCCCATGCAAATCACCTAAGGGTGCAGTCTGTCCATTGTGTAGGTTCTTGATGAAGATGTTGAACAATTTTTCCTCCACTCACAACCTGTGGCACTATGCTTGTTACGAGCCTGATATTGAACAAATGGTCACTGTCCTTTGGGCTCAGTGGCCTAGCCCATCTGCAACCCACATGTTGGTCTGTTTGTTCATGGTCACTGTCCTTTGGGCTCAGTGGCCTAGCCCATCTTCAACCCACATGGTGGTCTGTTTGTTCAGCCCTACATCCTCAGCTTCCAAATGGGAATGCCATTGGATATGGTGTCAAAAACCTGACTGAAGTCAAGATGTGCTACAGCTACTGCACTTTGCTCATCTGCTTAGCTGGTCACCTTGTTGTACAAGCCAACGAGCTTGCTCAGGTATGATATGCCTATGAAATTCCTCGTTGAGTATCCATGATTACGTTCTTGTCCTTCATGTGCTCGGGAACAGATTCCAGCAGGTTGTTCTCTGAGACTTTTCCTGACTTGAGGTGAAGCCCCAGTGGCCTTGGACCCTTGGGCCCTGCTGCTCGTCTCTTTTTGAGCCTGGCCTTACGATAGCCTTTTCCCAGCAGTAAGGTTACCTTCCCTGATTGTTGTGATTTTGCATAGATGGTAGACAGGGGCCTTGATATCACATCAGCCAGATCTGCAAAATTACCTAAGACATGTGTAATGAGACACCCATGTGTAAATGAGAAAAATGACCTGTGGGCACTTTTCTTCTACACTATGTGGAACACTTCAAAATTAGATAAAGAGGTTTTCTCTCATCTGGTAATCATTCCTGCAGTTTTTCCCTATATTGTCACTAAGTGCTTCCATATCAAAGTCATAAACGGCAAATTGAAGGCGAGGGGAAGGAAGGATTAGTAATTTGTTAAGTTAATGGGACTGAGTTACAGATGCGTGCTTATTAGAATATTAATATTGTGTTGGAGAAAGAGAGCGATGGGTCTGAATTTCCTGATTGCCACGCGCTTAGTTTAATGCTATTCAAATGATCAAAATCTGAAATTAAATGCATGATTGTTTTTTGACTGAAATTGAGGAGGGTCCATAGGAGAGGCATTCTCTTTGTTTCAAGGGACCCAGAGGGTGTGTTGCTCAGGAAGAGCCCTCCTTGAGCAATTTTAGAACTAGCTTGTTAAATGACGTTGTGTGTCATGTAATCCGTGTCGTATAATTCTACTGTTTAATTATCTGGGTCTTTCTGTACAAAATGAATAAAGCTGTTATCATGAACTCTTTCACAACTTGGGCTTTTGAGCGGCTCCGACAAAACTTTGCTGTGAAAAGTTCTGAGTCTGCTGTGGTGATCATGCTGTATAAGTCACCATGTTGTATAAAGTTTGGGGAAATGGCATAATTTGTCCTGAACTGAAAAGAAATCACAGCATTTGTTTCTCATGCTGTTCAAAATAACAAGTAGTTTTTGTTGAATACGCTACTTATGATAAAAGAACTACTTAAACAGATGTATAAAGGGATTTTTACACTTGAAACTAAATTATCCGTGATGGCTCTGTAGCGGTATGTGAAGGAGTGACATACTCAGAGCTGTCAGTATTCAGCAACAGTACTCAGTTTTATTTCAGTTTGAGTATTACTGCCTCACCATCTAAAGTTTCAAGAGCAAACTGCTCAAGAGATGCTCATTCCAAGAGATAGGGAGGTAAGAAAATTATGGGCAATAAATTGAGGTAATACAATAAGTTATATACTAGCAAGAAAAAGTAAACTGCTGCTTTGCTGTATGATTCTGCAAGTTTGGTTGTGTGCACTGTACAGTTCATGGTTTGAGGGAAATTATAAATTTGTTCCAGAACCCCCTGCAAATTAGATGGGGCTTCTTGGTTAAACATCAGTAATTTATGTTGTGGAGTAGTCTTTAAACAACTAGGTTGATTGTTGGGTTTTTGTGTTTGCTTTTTCTTAAAGCCATTGGCCCTGAATCACTTATCTTGTGCCATCCACCTTCACTAGAGAAGGGATCAAAACTTCTGTTCAGATTTTTTTGTCTATTGCTATTTTCTGTCCCTTCTTTGCCACTGCTGTTGATAGAGGCATTGATTTGATGCTTAGGAAAGTAGGAAAATCTGAAGGCCTGGTTTGTTGCAGAGTGGCAAGTGATCTGTGAGACCATGGAATTAAGCAGGAATTGCATGTGTTTGGCGAGGTCGGTGTTAAGCAGTGTTTTCTGTGCAGTGGATTTGCTGTTACTGTGTTGAGCACAATATTTTGTCAATGTTTTGTTCAGTGCTGTAGGCTGGTAATGAGGAGTAATTTTGCATAAGAAAATGAACCTGTTGCTGGTTTTCTAAGCTGAGGTTTGAGGACCACCTTTGTCTTGAATGTTTTGGAGAGAAGATAGTAACCAGAAATGAGAGGGGGAAGGGAGTAGTGGCACTACAGCACCATAATCTAGGAGACCATTTTCCTTGCCTCTGGTGGAGATATGCTCTGTCCTGCCAGAAAAGTTTAATTTCTTATTTTCTCATCATAGCCACAACAGCTTGTTTGGATTTTTGTGTGCTGTGTGTTTGTTTAAAACACTCAGCCAGTGAATTAGAACAAGTCTCTAGTTTTCACCTCTAAAGAAGTTTTCTTCCTTTGAATCGGTGAGGTGGAAAAACACGGACTGATTACAGTCAAGAAGATAGAGCAGGAAGTAGTTTTGCAGAGCAGAATACAATTTACTGCCACAAGGATCATGCGAGATCCCTTCCCACGCTAGGTATTGCATGAAAGAAATGATAAGGCCTTCTCTTCAACACAACATTTGTGCGCTTTACAAATGAGATGAGTATCCTCATACCCATTTCTACAAGTGGGGAAGCTGAGGCACAGAGAGCGAGGAACTGACTTGCCCTGCCTTTCCACAGGAAAGCTGACCAGCAGTGCTGGAAAATGAACCAAGTCTTTCTGCGTCCTGGTCCACAGCTCAATCCATCAGGCTGTTACTGCTTACGGAAGAGCTATGTGCTGCTGCTGTTGCTAGTCATGCAGAGTCTGTATTTGCAGATTTGCTTTGCTTTATTCTCCCAGCACTCACTTTTCTCTCTGATTTCAGATGTTTCCTCTTCTGTTGCACAGCCAGACACTTTTCTACATGAAGAGCCCTGTATTTTCCCTTCCTTTTCCTGTCCCCCCCCTCCCCGGCCGCCCCCCCAGTTTTTCTTAAGTCGCTAATTATTCAGACTCTATTTTGATTTATAAAATTTACTGGCAGTATCACAGCAGTGCTCTGAAGACCCTGCCTGAGCAGAGGCGTCCCTTTGTCTAAGCATCACACAAATGCAGAATTATGCAGAAAGGTAAAACAGCAGTAGCAGTAGCAGTAACCAGATACAGGTAGTAACAGTATTTCTGGAATTCGTGATTTTGAATTATAATCTCTGGGGCCTGTTACTTCATTTATTTCTGCTGTCTTGGATGTTACAAGCTACTGGACTGTGAAGACCCTGAAAGGGTTAGCTGCTGGGAGTATCAGTAACTGCTTAGGGTTAGAGCCTGGCCTCTTACTGCTCCTTACCCTCCCTTAGCTAGGAAGAGGATCAGTTGCATGGTCCATATGGCCAAATTGTCCCTCTAGGTAAAGCATCTGCTTCAATGGATTGGAGTTTTCTGCATTGCGATCTGAAGGTTGTTCCCCATAACAAGCACCAGCTTCATTCTGTCGAGCTCAGGTACAGGGGGCTGTGAAGCCACCTCATGTGGCTGTTTCTAGTCAAACCAGCTGTTAGATTAAAGCTGCTTTCATAAAACTGACCGTACTTGATAAATCACCTGCATTTTCTGTTGTTTTACACACATAGAATCATAGAATGGTTTGGGTTGGAAGGGACCTTAAAGATTATCCAACCCCCCTGCCGTGGGCAGGGACACTCCCACTAGACCAGGCTGCTCAAAGCCCCATCCAGCCTGGCCTTGAACATGTAAAGGTGGTGCTATGAAATTATTTTACACTTTTTTTTTTTATTATTTACTTTTAAAACCACTGTCAAACTAAAAGTCTGTTTGGATGAACTGAGGATGGTTATCTGCCTCTTCAGAAGGGGAAGCTGCATGCCAAGGAATGGGACCAAAATAGATTGTAAGGAATCTAGTGACAAGGGTGGAAGATGATTACTATGTTGATACTACAGGATTTTAAAAAGAAAAAAAATCTATTGATGTTTTTTCTCATGTTTATGATAAGCCTTCTAAACAAGATTCTTTGCCTTTGTTTGCTTGCTGTACTTAACTGTTCTGTTGCCTTTGCTGCCCTGGTCTAGAAGGAACTCCTTCCTTTCCTCCAAGTCAGTGGATCATTTGTTAATAATATCCAAATCTAATCTGCTTACTTCCTGATAGATAGACCAAACTGCAGATTTAGAAAAACAGTGTCTTACCGCTGATACTCACAATAATATTCCAATTTACCCCAAATGGATTTTTAATAATATTAATGAGGTATTAATCTATAGCTCTTCAGCTAGCCTGGCATTTCAATTTTAGATTTGAATTCAGAAGCTTTTTGTTTCCTAGTGCCACTTAATATGTGCTGTCTCCAGTTAAAAAGCACTGCTCCTATTGTGGTGGACCAGTCTGAGTCAGGGACATATTGCGCTAGATAGCATAATACCTTAGATTAAAAACAACAACAACAACAACCAAAACACACAAAAAAACCCAGACACATTGTAAAGATTTGAGTCACTGATGGCTTCAGGATGAAAACAGGGCCTCAATATTTTTTTAAGACCACCTTTTTTTTTTTTACTACTTTTGCAATCCATCCCCCTTCTTCTGTGAGTATATGGGATCAACTTTGCAGACTTCACTTTTTTTCCTCTCTGGGAAAAATTAAGATTGAATATATTCAGTTGTCTTGCATTGTAAATGAACAGCTCATGCATAAGTGTATCTTTTCCTTTTAAAGGTCAAGTACATACAAATCTCAAGGGATTGATGTCACAGTTAAGTACAGTCAAGGAAGCTGGACTGGAGTGCTGGGTACAGATGTCATTACTATCCCAAAAGGAATTGATGGCAGCTACACGATCAACATTGCTACCATTCTTGAATCGGAGAATTTCTTCTTACCAGGGGTTAAATGGCATGGGATTCTTGGTCTTGCCTACGATGCCTTAGCCAAGGTAAGTCACCCTTTCCCCAGCTGTAGAAATAAAGAGGGCAGATGATCTGTCAGCATTAGACTCCTCCCTTCCACCCACTCTTTCCTATGGATCCTCTGTGTTTGTTAAGTTCCAGAAAGAATAAACTAGGTTGTGATGGTACCACAGTCCCATATGAGGATTTAGGCTTTTCTAGTGATGAAGGCTTCGATTTTAGTTCCTCTGGAAAGAATAAGCTTTTACAGAGTTTGTAGTACCAGAGGATGGGAGCAAAGGCTTCCGGTACGCGTGTGAAGGGCATTTATGAAGGTGGTGATGATCTCCCTCAAGACTTGTCAATGGACTGATGAACTTACTTGGCAAAACTCTTGGCAGTTAATTCTAAGACATTCTCCATTCATCAAGTAAAAGTTGAGATGGAGGGCATATATCGATAATTTCAGAACAAATATTAGCTACAGTGTTTTTATAAACATGCAACCAAGCACATCCTGTTCTTATGGAAGTAGGAAATTCAGGCAGAAGTTTAAATTAAACCCTAAAATTTATAGTCTAAGGTTATAACTTATAGCCTTATAACCTAAAACTGAAAACATGATTGGCCTACTACATAGTCATAGTTTTCAACCTACACATAACCATCTGAGAAATTCACAAACTGAGATATATCCCATTAGAACAAACGATTCAGTACAGCCTGCCTACTCTGTAATTAAAATGCTTTATTCAAGAGTTGTGTGATCACTGTATTGACTTTTGTTGTCCTTGCTGTCATACACTGTCGACAGATAGACAGAGAAGAGCCGCTTGTCAAACTCTGGTTTGGGCAAATAGTGCATTCAGGGCATTTATTTTTTCCTTCTTCCAAAGACTTAAGTGTCGTTGGCTTCTGAGGCTGCTCTGTGCTTTGTCTAGTAAGAGCACTTGGCACCCCGCAAGCTAGCCAGGGTCTCTGCCTGTCATGAGATGTACTTGCACGGAAATCTGAATTACAATGAAATTGCAATGCTCTAATAACTGCAAAGACAAGCATGAGATGCAGTGTAGGAAAGAACCTGTTGGCCAGTAATCAGTTGAACTGAGTGTGCTTGGATATGAAGTTCTTTAAAAGAAAGGAGAGGAAATAAGGGCCCTTGAATTAAAAGTTCATTAGAATTAAACTGTGTTTAAAAACTGAAAATCCTCACTTTAAAATTCTGCCTTTTAACTGTAGAAGGGTGGGAAGGACAAGTTGCATTTGACTGTTCTAATTACCCAAAGCCTTTTCCAAAGAGACAGCATTGGTGAGAGTTTCTGCCTGAAACTGAAACTAGCATTTGAGTTTGAAAACTGCAACTGAAAAATACTCTCGTGCTTTAGGGATTTCTGTGACAGTGGTCAAGAGTAAAAATGTTTTTAAAAACAACAGAAACAGAAAAATGACAGATGTTGGTTTTTTTAATGACTTATTATATCTAGAATTTTCATCACCTGGTTGTCAGAAATTCAATTTACTCATGAAAAGTGGTCTTGTTTGAATGATTGGCTCATTTCTGCAAAGAAACTTTTTAATGAATACTTCTGCAATTCTTTTGTTTTGTTTTTCAACACCTTCAAGCCTTCAAGTTCTGTGGAGACGTTCTTTGATTCTCTTGTGAGGCAGGCAAAGATCCCCAACATTTTCTCCTTGCAGATGTGTGGTGCTGGACTGCCTGTTTCTGGAAGTGGTACCAACGGAGGTAGTCTTGTGGGTATCTGTCAATCTGAGAGGGAAGATGTATCTTTGTTAATCTCTCTCCCTCTTTTCTATGACTATCCTACTTCTTCCAAATTCAGTGTTTAAATATGTGAAATGTTTTATATTTTTTTAAGGAAAATTTAAGCATTTAGGCAAAACTCAAGTGTCTATTTATTTTCATCCTCCATTCTTTTCTTCTCTCTCAAGTTTGAGTAATCTTCTGCATTTCAAGTTTAATTTTAATAAAGAAAAACGTAAATGTTGTGTTTCCTCAGGGCAAAACCTTTCCCAAACTGAGTAGTCCCTTACTCAGCTGCCAATCAAAATGCTACCGTATTTTTTTTTACATGATGTGAAAAGGGGGAGAGGAATCAAGGCTCTTTTCCTTTTGTGTAAACAACATATTAAAGGAAAAAGTCTGAAGTCCAGATCTTCCGCTTGTTAGTCTGGAAAGACTTTCCATCAGTTTTAGTGGGACCAAGAATTGGCCATTATTTATCTCGAATCAGGAGTTGGAATGACTGTTCCCACATTATGCTGAAATAAGCATATCAGCTCAGAAGCTGATCACAAATAGTTATTTTGCTGTGAATTCACATACTGTAAATGTTAACACACTTGACACAGACGAAGCCCAAGAGAGAACTCGCTTATGTTAGTTCAGTTCGAAGTCTGATGGTCTAGTATGCTCCCAGTCAGCTTCAGTGTAAGTTTTGATGGAAGCTAATAGTGATAGCAATGATAGGATGGTCATATCGCATTTTCGATGTGTGTAAAAAAAATATGAAATATTCTTGAGCAGTATTAAGGTTTTTCTGATCTGATAAAGTGAATTTATGATGTGCACATTTAATATTCTGTCCCATTTTTAAGCGTTGCCTAGATTAAACCACTGTTTTGATTTTAAGCTTTTTAAACTTTTTGAGCTTTCATAAGAGAATCAGCTTGTAGATGAGGATGCTGTTAATTTGGCCCAATATGGGACTTCTGGTTGGCTGAAGCACAATCTCCTTAATGTCTAGATGTTTCATACTGCTTTATTATTGGCAGAGAACTTGCCAGTAAAATCCTTACAAATGGTGCTAAATTAAAATTTGGATGCCCTGTGCATCACAATTAAATATTTCTCTTTTTTCCTGTACTTGCCCCAAACTAAGCATGTGGGATTTTAAAGTGTGTGAATTCCTTTCTGTTTTCCCTCAGGTTCTGGGTGGAATTGAGCCAAGTCTGTACAAGGGTGATATTTGGTACACACCTGTCAAAGAGGAGTGGTATTACCAGGTTGAAATTCTCAAACTGGAGGTTGGAGGACAGAACCTTGAATTGGACTGCAGAGAGGTATTTGCGATAATGTGTTTCTGTCTATATAAAACCCAAGTTTGGTTAAGAAAAATGCTTAATTGATCAGTTTTGTCTTCACATGCAGATCTGTTTTGTGGTTTTCTCCAAGAATTAAGGTTGCATGGTAACTTTACAAAGAAAGCAACAAGCCATGTGAAATGTAGCATGTACATCAAGCATGCTGAAATTGCTTCAAAGAGGACTTTAAAATCATTGCTAGTATTTTGAATAAATTAGGGACTAAGCTACAACTATTAAGTGAACAGTCCACTGAAAATACGGCTGATGTGGTTTGGAGGGGCTCAGCCTCCCGACTAGTTTCAGTTGCACCAGAGGTGTATAAACACTGAAGATTCAAGGAGACAAGTCTTTAAACAACTACAGGTTATGGTTTTCTGTTACACAGTGAAATCAAACCAAAGGGTTTTAAGACAATTTCGGTCAAAGACAAGGGAAGGTTTTGGACAGACCTCTGTGGAGATGTCTAAGCATGAAATTCATGATGGCAGTGGGCAGGTGTCATCGTGGGAGGCTTCCCAAAGTATCTTATCCCTTTACTTCTTTTTTTTCATTCTTGTAATCCACTGTTGCTTGCTTCAACCTTGCCAGTTGTTATTCCTGATGAATATGTTTTCTGCTTTTGTTAGGAATAATGTTCTGCTATCTCTGGATCAGTCTAATGAGACTGTGTTGTTGCCATTTTTATTCCAAAGCTGTTTCATTTTTTTCTGGAGGATACGTGTGTATGTATGTGTTTCATTTGTTTCTTACTGTAGCTTTTTGCTATTCATGTTTTGACTTTAGTTCTATAATTTTCATGCCCTGTTTTCATTAGACATCTTAATTTTATCTTATGCTTGTTCTCTTAGTTGGAAATCATTAGGACATGATAATTCTGAAGTTTTTATAGGTCATACAATTAAGCGAAATTCATTATAAAAATTTTACGTGTGCATAAATGTTATATTTCTGTACAAAATATGTAAATCATATTACCATATAAAATATTTAAAATGAGTCATGTCATCTTTCAACTTAATAAGCAAAACAAGGTCTATTTAAATGTCTCTCTGTTACATTGTTAGGAAGGCAAAACTGCTGGTCCTTTAACATGAATGTTTGTGTTGCTTTTCTTTCTCGCTTTAAAAAACAATCAACATGTTTTTGAAGAGGAGCCTTTGTAATAATGGCTTAATACATGCTGTTTCCAGAAAACAACTCACTTTAAAACCTAGCGGTGTTACGAAAGTTTCCTGTTATTGTCGCTCTTTTCTGAGCCGGGGTTTGCTTTAACGTTGTGTGTATTAGCACAGCATGCTACTCGCTGGTACAGAAGGCATCCTTCCTTTCTTGATCAAAGGAGATCTTCCCACAAAAATTTAGGGGAGGAATAGTAAATTAGGGCTACTACGATTAAAGTTTGGCTAGTTAGGGGCTTGCAGAGGATGCATAATTCACCATCCAGGACGATGAACTATGTGCCCTCTCTCCTCTTAGTTGTTTTCTAGGAAATGGAACATTTTTTATAACCGTCACCAGAGACTAATCCTTTCCTTGGAAGGGAAAAGTAGTCCCCTCGCCTCAATGCCGGGAATGTGTCCAACCTTGCACTGCAGCTGTGGCCTTGAGCCTGGCAGACCAGGGCTGAGAGCGGTGCTGAGCTGCTGGCAGTGCTTAGGGTGCTCTGTTAAATATTAACGGGGAAGACTAAGAAGGCACGAAGCTCCTGCCCATTGAGAGTACACTGTACACAGCATGAAAATCCAGGTGCTTAGTCACTGGCCGAGTGGTCCTGCTACCCCAGGCATTTTGCATGGTTTTATGTTAGCGGTTGACCTTTTTGGCTGTTCCTCCTACCTACTTTTTTTCCAAGGGTGACTCTCCAGGATGCTGGTGATTGTGTATTTGCGGTACAAATCTATTAAAATGGACTCCACAGTGCCTTGATATTTCTCTCCACTCCTCAGAAGTATTTCTGAGTGTATAATAAATGGTTTCCTGTTTGCTTTTCTTTCAGCTCTGCTTGGCAGCCTATAGCAGCTCTTTTTTCAAAAAGAAAATAATTAAGCCAGTTACTTTTTTACTTTTTGGTGGATTTTATTTTTGTCACGGCACTAAAGCTATTCCATGTGACTTGATAACATCTAAACCACTGTATTTTAACTCACTTGCTGTTTGACCTCTTTCTAAAAAGCCTATGCTGTATGTTTGTGTCTTATGATTGTGCTGTAAACGTGTCACTGTTTAGTTATATTGATCCTGCTGCCTGAGCTGATAACAGTAGTTAATGCAAACAGCTGCCACTGCTGCTTGCCTTTTCTTTTTTTTAACAATTAATCATCATTTTTAAGTTCATGAAAAAAGATGTACCTTTTAAAATACTTATTCTTTGTTTACTGTATCTGAAGTTTAATGAAATCCCTACGTCTGAGAATTGGGGTTTTAATAATGAAGATAAATGTTTGCTTAGTTTTTTTAGTGCAGTTTTGAGGCAGCAAGATTGAAATTTTAAGTTTCTTTGTACTTGTTTTTGTCAGTGTTTTAGTGTTGTCCCTCAATGAGGGTTCTCCACCCGGTGTGTGAGAGCCAATCAACGCACTGAGTCAAGATATTTGATTTTAACTTTGTTCTTTAGACATAATTAGTGGTTTTCAGCAGTCAAGAGAGAAAGGTGTGGCATTTGGCAGTTGTGCTCTTGAGCCAGTACCGAACATGACACGTAATGGGGCCAAGGGTTCCCTGACTATTCTTAAGTTAGATACACCAGTCATTGAAAGTAGGCTGCTGTATTGTCTTGAAACTAGAGCGAGTTGTTTCCATAATAGAGGAGACCTTGGTTCAGGGCTTGGACATATGTGTAAGCTACGTCAGCACGCTTAGCATCGCTCTGTACTGACCATGAGAGTGCTTTTGCCCAAAGCATATGGGAGATCAAGTGGATTAGTTCACACCCCTGAGAGGGGCCAGGATTTTCTCTTTACAGTGGTTTGGCCATTTGCACCAGCTGTGGTGACACGCAGCGATTTCTTGAGTGATGCGGATAAACTCACGCTTGTGTCTAGGCTGACCATATCTTGGTTTTGCTCTCAGACTCCGTTTGAATTCAAGCTATCAACTAGAGAGCGCTGCTGACAGGTATGACATGCCGGTTTGGGAAGACAGCTACCAAAAAGGAGCAGCTTTGTTATTGTTGTGAAACGGAATCTGCATTACATAAACTACAGCGTGTAACTTCTCTCCTTTTTTCCCTCTCCCTAGTATAATGCTGATAAAGCAATAGTAGACAGTGGAACCACGCTTCTCCGTCTGCCCCAGAAAGTCTTCAGTGCTGTTGTGCAAGCAATAGCTCGCACGTCCCTGGTAAGCTAATGTCATTAAATCTGCTTCAAACGTTAGATTCCTATTAAATGATCACATAATCTTTGAAAGGAGTGTCATCTTTGCTATCTGCTGTGTAAGTCACAGGGTTTTCACCTGAGGGGAGCAGAATCTCTCCTGGTTTACTCCTGTTAATAAGTGAGAAATGACTGATAGTCTTTGATGGAAATGGAAAAGGGAAAGGAAGAGGTGAAAAGGGAAAGGGAGGAGGGAAAAGGGGGGGTCCAAATACAGACAAGAAGTGTGTGTGCATCAGAAATAGTGCAGAGGTGGAATGTTTTGTTCTAAGCATTTCAGAAACTTTGACATAATCCCTGTTGCTCTGATTCAAAGTATTAAGAGTGCAAAAATCGGTCCTTTCATTCAAAACTAAGTGTTTATAAAGTAGAAGAACCTGCTACTGCAAGCAGTTCCTTTCCAAGTATAATGCTTATTGTATAGAATGGATGTCATTCATTAGGATTATTAATATCAATAAAGCTGCTTTTGACCTTCATTATTGAATTATTTATGTTTAAAAGCATCTTTCTTTGGAAATAGAGTGGGCTTTAGAAGTAAGGCATGGGGATGGTGGATTTCTCTGAGTGTAAAGTGACTGAAACATCATTTTCTGGTTAATAAAAACTATTCATAAATTTTGGTTGAATACAATGAGAAGCGCCGAGAAGGTTAAAGATGAAGAATAAATCTCAGATACTTCAAAGTGAACAATTTTAATATTTTTGTCATGGATTCACAATCAGACAGCAGTAGTCATTGGAAATCGCAGGAAATACAGTAACCAGACTATTGGCTGGCTGCCCAAAAGACAGAGTATTTGCCTGTATGCTGATAATTCAAGATTGAGATCCTCTTCCTACCTGATTAAGAGCAGAGACTTGGCATGAAGTGTTCTTCACTGCCTGCAGGTGTCCAGTATCTGAAATAAATGTGTCAGTTATCTTCTGTAGCTCGGCTTCCCCAGTTGAAATATTCTTCTCTTTGCAAAGCACTTAAGTATTGACTGGAATAATTTCAGTCAATGGCGGGGGGGGCATTTAAAGAAGCCTACTCAAGAGCTCTTGTAATGGATACCTTGTGGATAGGGCATCCTCCTGTGAAGTGGGTCACAGCAGTCCACACTCCTCTCTGATGTTGGTCGGGACATTTGAACTAGGGCCTTCCACATGACAAGTAAATGGTCAACTGATCGATAAGGTATTAGAGGGAAACCACTCACTCACTCACTCTGCTTAATGTTTTTTGTACTTCCTATTAAAAATGCATAAACTAACTCTTCTCTTTTAGGGTTTCTTATTACCTCAAGGACCTTGCTGCTGTACCCCTTCCCCTCTGCACACAGCAAAAATTATTTTCACAGCTCTAAACAAAGGAGATAGATAGTCTATTAAATAAGAAAGTAGTTACAAGACGTAAGGATCAGATTCCAGCTGTGTAGGAGCAATGACAGGAAAACGGGTATTTTCAGCAATTGTACCCTGGCATTACAACCATACTCTTAGCACTCTGTGCTTCTGGCAGGCTATGTACCACTGAAACAGAAAATCGTCTGCTGTAGTCAGACATACTTCTCTGACCACAGGTGAACCAGGTTAACAAGTTCCTGCTCCTAGCAGCGAGTTATGAGCTTCCCAGCAAGATGTTTTTGCCCCCTCAGATATGCTGGGATAACTGCACATGAAGCTTTCCTTTATTCAGCTCCATTAAAAAACAAGGCTGTGAGCTTTATGCTCTTTGAGGGTGTAGATTGTTTTTTTAAATCTTACTTATTTGGGCTGGAGTGTTTTAGGGAGCAGCTATAGATGTAGTTTGATTTTGGTAGGTCTGAAGGGGAGTGGTTTTGGCAGATGGGCAGAGATGAGCCCAAGAGGGGCGGCAGCTACTACACTTCATTGAGCTTAAGTCAGAACAGCATGTCTACTCACAGCATTAATATAATGCTAAGTTAATAAGTTGAAGAAATGAAGGCTCAGACAAACCTAATATCTTTATTTTAATAACCTTTTAGGTATCATACAGCTGAATCCCCCCCAGTGCATTTCCTCAGCCTACAGAAGTGAGGCAAAGAAATGCAATGTAATAAGCAGTCTTTCTGGGAAATGAAAGTAGGCACTTAAAATAGAGCACTTTATAGACTTGGTCTGTTCAGTCTGGGTGCTATCTTGCAGTTTTCCTCAGATCACAAGCTCTGCTTTCCAAGAGAAAATGGAAAGAGAGGAGAACTATATTTTTGGCCTGGGACGTAGCTGTGAGGGGCAGAGCGTTCTGTCCTGTGCCTGTACTTAAGTGTGCATTGAGAGTTAAGGGTAAAAGTAGTCTGTTTGTGACGGTAAGTCTCATTGTGTGTTTACATGAGTGTGTACGCTTGTTTGCCCAGGACCAGAGATGAGCACCTGGAAGTATTGAAGTATTAAGTCTCTAAATACTGTGCAGCCCTAACAAATATTTCATTGGCAGGTATGCAGGGTGAGGTGAATACTTGTCACCTGTAGAATGCCATATAACTAATGTATGATCTGATGTTTACAAAATAAATGATATCACAGATAAATACAAGTGAGGGGAGTGGAAAGGCTGGATTCCGTCTTTCTTCTTCATCCAGATGGAAAGCTTGGGCTGTGCAGCGTCAGAACAAGATACCGCCTTCCTTCATGTGGGAATAAGAA
Organism: Chroicocephalus ridibundus; assembly: GCF_963924245.1. Classification (NCBI taxonomy): domain Eukaryota; kingdom Metazoa; phylum Chordata; class Aves; order Charadriiformes; family Laridae; genus Chroicocephalus; species Chroicocephalus ridibundus. The sequence continues at coordinate 100,001,859 of NC_086284.1, read as the reverse complement.
CCAGAGCAAAGTCATGCACTCAAATAAGGAAGGTTTTTCCTCTGATCTGGCAGCAGATAAGCTTCAGGGAGCACGAACATTAGACATGATGTTTATCTTAGGCAAACAAGCTCTGCAGGAGTTTGGGTTTTGCTTTGTTAGTGCCATGGATATATTAAGAAGTACTATTAATCAACCTTATTTCAAAAGCAAGTCAAGTCGTATTGGTAGTGAGTGGCAGGGCAGCAAAAGAGACAGAAGGACGTGTTTCTTTCCATTGACTGTAGCAGACCTTGGTTCCCTTAGCTGCCAGGAGATGTTGGCTTAGCCCTTGGCTTCAAAAACCTGAAGTTGAGTAAGAAGCTGTAGGTATGTGAGGAAGGGAGATGACTCCATTACATATTCATCTGGTTCGTATTTTGGTTTGTGTTTTGTGAAAAAATGTCTGCTGCTTCAAAATGTTGGCATTTGGTCAGAGCTGTTCAGAGAAGAGGTAGATGGGTAGTAAAAGCATGTTGATGCTTTGCCTCTTTGCGGTACCGATTGCTCAGGGAGGTCGTACATGTTCATTGCAGAAGTGGAAGGAAAGAGACACAAATGGGGAGGGAAGAGAGAACTAAACTTGCTTTTGCCTCTTCCCCCTTCTTCCAAGTCATAATGGGTTATGAAGCGCCTCGATTTGTGTGTTGTGCTTTTTCTTTGATCCTTAAAGGAAAAGCATTTTGTCAGACTTTTCTTCATGCTTGAATTTCTCCATGGGAATAGGAGAAATATTGAATAGTGGTAGTGATCATTTACAAAAATCTATCAAAATGTAGATAACCTGTATGTATCACTTTTTTTTTTTTTAATAGATACAAGAATTCTCTTCTGGTTTCTGGACTGGTTCACAGCTTGCGTGCTGGGACAAAACTGAAAGACCCTGGTCCTTATTTCCCAAACTGTCCATTTACTTGAGGGATGAAAACTCCAGTAGGTCGTTTCGGATCTCTATCCTACCACAGGTCTCAACATTTTGTTTATTCGGTTACAAATTTATTTTTGCTATTATAAAGCACATGCTCTTAAAAAAGAGAGGATCTATTTTTAGCAGTAATAGAGAACTGGCTTATTGCATGCAAGGGAAATCTTTTTAAATCAATTTTTTTTAAATCAACTTGTCAAACCTAAAACCAAAAAAAGAAAAACAGTTTCCCTCTGAGAATAGTCCATGTAGTTGGGAATGATTTTTTCAAATTGTTGAGGAAAACAGGCAAGTCTTTGTTTTGTTTTCATGAGCTTTAGCCACAATAGATGTCAATACAGAATGTCTCTGCTCATTTTGGTCTTCTCGTTTTGGGAAGCAAATTGATTTGTTTTTCGTGGCATTCTGAGCTGGAGCACTTCTTGTGAATATGACAGTCTTGGCAATGAGCCTATGTGATCTCTTCACCAGTTTCTGTAACTTGGTTAGTTTAGCTTTTATTAATATTCCATCCCAGCTTTTAGAATATAATGTGCCACTTCTATTTTTCCTCTCTGGCAAAATATATTTCTATTTTTCCGCTCCTCCCAGTATAGGTTGCAAAACAGGCTAGTATCCTCTAAAATTACTAATATGGTCTTTTACCTCCGGGGATGGTCAGAAGCAAAGGGGAGAATGAACCTATTAAGTACATTTTAACTTGAAATATAGTGAAGCCTTATGATAAGCTTTTTCTGTATTGATCATGTAGCTTGGCAATCTTTCATCTTCCCTGAGGAGACAAGGGGTAAAATGTGACTTGAATTTATGCATCTAGAGCCTTGAAGCTGACACCGAATGCCCTCTGAATCAATTCCATTCTGATTTTTTTTTTAAATAATAAAATTATTCTCTAATTTGAGTTCATATCCCAAGTTCTTTCTCAGCTATCCTTCCTTTATAGAAAACAGAATAAAAAGTGGCTCTTGTGAATTTGCTGATGACTTTCACATAGTGACTGACTATATTCAGACTTAAGCTGAGAATCCAAGAGCTTTACCTCTTACCTGCTGGTAACCTTTGACCAGTTTTAAATCATGTACAGAAATCTGTTTGCCCCTATTCATTCTCTATTTCCAGGAGAGTTTGAGTGCTTGAATATAAAAAGCAAAAGGTCTGAACTTCTAAGTACTGTGTGTTGTTGCTTCTTACACTCTGCCTTTTTTTTTTTTTTTGTAATAGCTTTATATTCAACCCATCCTTGGAATAGGAGAGAATTTACAGTGCTACCGATTCGGCATCTCTTCCTCCACGAATGCTCTAGTTATTGGTGCTACAGTCATGGAAGGCTTCTATGTAATATTTGACAGAGCCCAGAGGAGAGTGGGCTTTGCAGTGAGTCCATGTGCAGGTAAGAGAACTTAGGTTCAGGTTCAGGATTTGGTGAGTGAGGGAACACCTGTTCTCTCAGAGAAAGACCTTTGCCACTTCTCTGATGGGAAAAAGCGTGGTTAATCATGAAGTGTGATGGGTATATTTTTGAGCAATCCCGAGCTATTCAGATTTCAAGGGGAGGGGAAAAAAAATCTGTATTGCATGCAACAGTCTTTTGGCATGAAGTAAATCAGCCTCAGCTCTGGGAATCTTAGCTGCGTTCTTCCCTCTGAGAGAAGATCTTCTTTTTGAGACATCTGTCAGTGTGCACAGTTTCCCCAACAGTTACATGAGACAAGTCCCTGTTTTCAGTGCAGCTTCATTTTTGTGTAGTTCCTGTTCTAATTTGCCAATAAGTGAATTCTTCAACTAACTTCTGTAATATGCAGTGAAGTACCTTACTTGTGCTTTTCTCTTAATGTAAATTGCCCAGGGCAGGGGGGTTGGAACTAGACGATCTTTAAGGTCCCTTCCAACCCGAACCATGCCGTGATTCTGTGATTCTGTAAATTGTGCCTTTTCAGCCTCTCAGAAATACTCAAAGAAAGAGCTAAGATGAAAATGTGACTCAAATTAAGACTTGTGGTGTTTGTGTTGGTTCTAAACAAATAGTTTTCTCAGTGTAAGTAGAAAGCCATTGATTTTTTAATTAGCTGCTGAGGAAACATCAAAAAGCTCATAATTTTTGGCTGATTTTACAGTGCTGGTGAACTTACTTTCTTTTCCATAATTTCTCTTATCTCACCAAGGGTAGCTAAAAACAAGACTTTGGGGGTTTCCTCCCCTTGTTGTTGAGACATTGCTTTGGCACCACAAGACCATACAAGTGGGAGATAACCAAAAGGACATGGACCCCTATGCAAGTCTCTGTCCCACACAGAAGTGGTTTATGCCCGGAAAAAACATTGTATCATCTGAGATTTGCATGAGAAAAGGAGTAGGACTGACAGTGCCTCTTCAGTCCTCAGTATTTATGTTAGAGAGGGTAAAGGCAGTAAGTACTTGAGTGCTTAATGCAACCAGGTAATTGAGGGGAAAAAGAGAGATACTAGCTAGCTGAGTTCTAGCTCCAGGGCATTTTAAAAGCCCTTTTTTTGTTAATCTGTCCATTGATAATGGGCTCAAAATTGTCATCTTTGAGCTTGCTAGGAAAGAAAATCCGGATATTGATGTGAGTTGCTTAATGAAGGTCTCTATGAGGTACCATGCAGTGATGAAAGACATATTTTGAATGCATCTGGAAGGAGAGTGTAACTAGACAAATACTGCAGACCAGGTTTTCCTGCCTTTCATTATTCCTTGTGCTTCCTGACTGCAGTTTTAGCAAGCATAGAGCTGCCTTCTGTCCCTGCCACACTGCAGCCATTAATGGAGAGGGGAGGGGGCATTTTGACAGAACATATTGACCGACGTGATCAGCAGGGGACACGAGCCAGCTGGTGCTCGTAAGAACTGCTTTGACAGCACGTCTTTGTTGAGAAAAAGAATCGGGGAACCATAATAACACCTTAATGTTAACATTGCTACATAGAAGCGTAGAGTTTGGCCACTTCATGTAGTTCTGCCAACCCCGTCTAGAGAGGAAGAACTGAGCTTGCTGAACAGCAGTGAAATCTGAATTTACATGAGCTCGGACACATGAGGATACCCAGCTGGTGCTAGAAGGCATTTCCTCCTTGTTTCTTGTCCGTATTTTGTGCATATGTCTAACCTAGCATCATGGGAACTTAGCTTCTTGAGAAATCAGATGACATAAGCCACTGACTGAGATGAGATACACCGATTTGTCAGGCTCTACTCACATGGGGCAGATGACATTTTGCTGGATGTGCCAGTTATTCTGAATTCACTTCTTCACAGCTTGCGGTTTCCATATTTAACAGTACTTTCATCAGAAAACCACAACTGTGAGTGGTTAGCAGTCGGTGCAGTGTGAGGGATTAAGCTGCCTAACTGGCTTCCTGTGGAGGCCAGCCATGTCCTCCATAGCAACTACATTAATGTAATTTATTTGGAGCTTTTTAGTCTGCTCGTGGGCATAAATTAAATTGAATTGCTGGTGGCATAAATCTTCAGAAATAGAGAAATATAAAAGACCATTTGGTGTGGCTTTGCAATGATCTATGCTTTCTCGTTTACAGTAGAGTGTTAACACTAAATTTAAGCCCATGTTTTTATAAGGTATTAAATGGGTATGTGCTGAATGCAAAAATGAGGGGAACAGGACTAAAAGCCTTAACTTCATTGAACTCCCAAGTTTCTATTGAGACTTGCTTAAAGATGAGAACTGGCTTATCCCACAATACTCCTTGCACCATTTTCATTCTCCAGGGTGTACCAAGAGTGAGGAGAGTTAGATAAATGGCTGCAGGAAGTTATTCCATTGTAGCAGGCAAAGAAATTTACTTTTTCCTCAATAAGTGAAACCCTTTAAGACTTATTCTGCCTGTTACTAACTTCAGATTGTTTCAAGTTGCCTGTTGATAATTTCAGGGATGGTCTACTGTTCACAGGATGACTAGCAAAGGTTTTAGATCAGGTCCCTTCTCGAGATAAGATGTTCAGATCAACTAGTTAGTATTAGTGAAGCAGCCTAATGGTACCTTGGAATTGAGCAGAATTAGACCACTAGTAATTTTGGAGTAAGTGAGAAGATCATAGGAGCAAGACTTGGGTATTTTTTAGGGAAGAAAAGCACCGAGCACTGTAATTATAAATGACTTCTACGCTAAACTGTGATGAGACAGAATGCACCCAAATTTGTAGGCACTAAACTCAGGAGAATGGATGGCATGATGAACAGCAGAGCTTCAGTCCAGATGGACCTTGGTAACCTGGAGGCAGCAGAAACCTCAAGAGTTTCAGTGAAACAGAGGTGCAAAGTTGTGCACCTCAAGCAGAAAACCACCGTGCATGGGTACTATCCTGGAAGGGACCGTCTGAATAGCAGCACTGCGGAAAAAGAACTGGGGATTATGGTGGGCCCTAAAAAAGACATTGAGGTGCTGGAGCGGGTCCAAAGAAGGGCAATGAAGCTGGTGAGGGGTCTGGAGAACAAGTCTTATGAGGAGCGGCTGAGGGAGCTGGGGTTGTTCAGCCTGGAGAAAAGAAGGCTGAGGGGAGACCTTATCGCTCTCTACAACTACCTGAAAGGAGGTTGTAGAGAGGTGTGGGTCAGTCTCTTCTCCCAAGTAAAAGCTGATAGGACAAGAGGAAACAGCCTCAAGTTGCACCAGGGGAGGTTTAGACTGGGTTTTAGGAAAAATTTTTATACTGGAAGGGTTGTCAAGCATTGGAACAGGCTGCCCAGGGAAGTAGTTGAGGCACCATCCCTGGAGGCATTTAAAAGACAGGTAGACATAGTGCTTAGCGATATGGTTTAGTGATGGTTTTTGTCAGAGTTAGGTTGATGGTTGGACTCGATGATCTGAAAGGTCCCTTCCAACGTAGGCAATTCTATGATTCTGTGAATGCAAGCCAAGGGCAAGTGCATGTGAAACTATGTACCAAAGGGCAACATCCACCAGTAACGTTCAGGAAGGTTCAAGTTGGACATGAGGAATTTCTTCTTCACCAGGAGGGTGGTACAGCACTGAAACAGGCTGCCCAGGGGGATCATGGGGTCTCCATCCTCTGGGTTTTACAAGGCCAGGCTGGATAAAGCTGCAGCTGACCTGATCTATTGATGGTGACAGTCCTGCTCTGAGTAGGAGGCTGTACTAGGTGACATCCGGGAGCCCCTTCCAAGAAGCACTTTACAATTTTATGATAAATTTGATCTAACTTCAGCCTTGCTTCCTTTCCAAACCACCCAAGATGGTGAATGAGTGAGAATGAGTGTGTTTGAGTTCTACACAAATGTTACAAAATAGCGTTTTTCCAGAGGTGCCATTTTTGTCCTGTAATCATCAATAATGAAGAAAATCACATTTCTTCAAGGTCAAAAATTTATTGTAGGTAGGTACCACCAGATGTTCTAAAAAAAACTACGCCAAAATTTCCTAATTCAGCTAATGTGTAATATGCTAAGTGTGTGTGACTACTAGTTTATGTTAAGGGCTTGTTTTGAACAATTTAGGCAAATTTTCTCTCTTTTGATTTCCTCTGAGGTTCTCTGGGCGCGGAAGAGGGTGAGGGAAAACTTTTCTTTTGGAAGGGAAGAAAGCAGAGGCTGTGCTGCTATCAAGCATTCTCAAAATGTAATTTAAAATGTCAGCCACTATGGCAACAGTTTTGTATTGCCTTTTTTAATAGAAGTAATTATTGTACTCAAGCCAAATAATGAGTAATTAGGGACTGTTTATTTTCAAAGCTATCTCCAAGGTAGAAAATTGTGCTGCTTTTTTTTTTTTCCCACTTCTTCGAAATACTGAATTCCTAAGTAGTAATACTTATGCCTTACATTTCACATTAGTATTATGTGCGGTTTAGTTTGGTTTCGCTGCAGGACTTCATAGGGACAGATGAAATGGCGTGAGGGGATGAGATGTCCAGAAGAAACAATTGCACAGCAGACAAAGTGCAATAACTGGGACTCTGAAGAAAACAGATTTCTGCCACAGACCTTCTAGGCAGTCTTCTACAAGTCTGTCCACTACTGTGCATCTCCCTTACCATAGCTATGTAACAGCAGTGTCTTGGCAAAGATATGCTGACGGTACAGGGTGCACAGGCCAGGTTATCACCATCTGATGAGCTGAAAGAGTATGTGTTTGGTATTCATCAGCGTTAGGGTGCTTGTGGGTGCAGCCTCAGGTTCACCCAGTCCACTCTAAGAGAGTATTGATGCTTAAAGGAGTCTTCCCACACTCGCAGCTGGAGAAGGGCTTGGTTCAGTTGAGCGATCCTACAGAAAATTCCTTGTTTGGGCATTTTGTTTGTTATGACAGGTTGGTTTTCCATCCGATCAGCGAGTTGCCCTGACTCTCCGTGCAGCCTACCAGTCACTAGCACCAATACAAAAAGGCAGTGAGTGGCAGGAGTGAGGGCGAGCAGGACTGTCTCTTTCAGCAGCCGCCGGCGATTAAGTTGAATTAAGTCTAATGAGACTTAAACCTTAAAATAACATGAGGTGTTAGGAGGCCAGGGACTGAATACCAACTAAAATCTCTCCCAATAAATTGCAGATAAAGCAGCCCACCTAGTCTGCATTTGTTTCTCCACAAAGAATCTTAAAGGCCACCTTCCTGCCTTTCCAAAATCCGGGCTTCTCTCTTCCTTCCAAAGGATATTTTATTCCAATCTCTTTAAACATGCTTTCAGGAGTCACGTCTAAGATATGTGTAAATAAAAGGTACTGTTTTCGGTAGCTAGGTTCACTTACAATTTGGTAAGACTGTGCCTGTGTTTAAAATGAAGAAGAAATTAAGCAGGGAGGTTAAAACCGAGGTCTTTATAAGACATACGCAAATGTGTCTTGAAGCATCTGACTAGAAAAGTGAATTACAGCTGTTCAGAAGACTTGTTAAAATGCACAGACAGTACTAACTGCAGATTCCAAGTTGCCCCAAGCAAGTTAAAAGGTATCCATCCTTCCCCGGCCGTGTACCTGCAGATACAAAATGCTCTGAATATTTTGTTGCCCTGGGCAACTCACTTTGCTCTGCCTTTACCCATACATGTAGCCCTGTCCACAACTCAGGGGAACTTCGCTGCGCTTGCCACGGTTACTGTGACAACCATGGGCAGCATAACCCTTTTTAGCAAATACTGGTTTAACAAGTAGGGATTTGTGATGGTAATGAAACAAGTCACACAGACTGTGATGTTACCAAGCTGGATGGCTGTTTGAAAACGGAGCTGCCAAGGCACCCCTTCATGCTTCTTGCCTTAGCTTTGTCATCTCCATTTTTCGAGCTTCTTGGTTAGCTTCTCCCTCCCTGCCCAACAGCACTGCTCCTTCATGTCCCAGCTCCTCACTCCTGACATGGACCTTCCTCTCCACTGTTCCCCTTTTCTGTACAGCTGTCACCCAGCTCTCCTGCCTCACCTCCTCTTCCTTCTGAATTTTCACCTCCACTCACAAGAGTATCTGTGCTGCTTTCCACCCTGCACCTTGTGTTTAGGATACAGTCTTTAAAGTATCTGTGAAGCTAATGATCCTGCACGCTGCTCCCTAAGACCGTGGAAGACAGCAAATGCAGAAGATGTAAGAACCATCTGAGGTACTCTGCCAGTTGTTGCGAATGCCAGAACCAAACAAAAACTGCCCAGGCCCTGACCTACTCCAGAGTAGGTGTTGTAGGATTTTTAACCTTTGTTAAATTGACATTTCTGAAAGGTTAGTCCAGAGAGAAAAGGTGGTCCAGGGGCCTGGGATTTAATTTAGCCTGTGGGAAACCGGATTTAAATGTCTGCTCTCTTGTTGACAGCCTATGTAGATGTGGGAGTATCATGGTCTCCTTATGCCTCAGATTCCCGTTTTATAAACATGACATACTATTATTTTTATTGCAATGAGAAATGCAATAAAACACAAGCATGCTGAGATGTATGATGATGGAGGAAAAGGGATATATAGGTATTTAAGCAAGATCTTTTGTTATTTGCTTTTAAATGGTGTCTATAGACTTAATGTTTTTCTTTTTGTAATTTCTCAGAAGTTGATGGCTCTCCAGTATCTGAGATTGAAGGCCCTTTCACAACAGCAGATGTTGCAAGCAACTGTGTTTCTAGCGTTTCTTTCCATGAACCAGTGTTGTGGATTGCCTCCTATGCTCTCATGAGCCTGTGTGGAATTATCCTCCTTGTACTGATCATCCTGCTGCTCATTCCACCACGGTGTCAGCATCGCTACACTGACAATGACGTGGTCAATGACGAATCCTCCTTAGTGCGTCATCGATGGAAATGAGAAACTTGATTGTGAAACCTGGGACTTAAACAGGATGAAGAACAGAGTACTTTGCCAAGGCGAAGAAGCCAATGCCTCGGTCCTTTCTACGTTCATTACAAATTGCTGTTGAAATCCCGCCAAATACCCTGCATCGTAACTTTTTAAGCTTTATTTTCTAACACCGATTCTGAACCAAAGCACTGTTAACCATCTCTTAAGTGCTACGGTACTGGATTTGCTACTGCAGTACAATGAGCCTTTATGCTCTCAATAGTACCTTCTTTAAAAAAAAAAAAAAAGGAAAAAAAAAGAGAAAAAACACATCATGGTGTTCTTCCACTGTCTGAACAAAACTGTCCATCTCTTTCACAAACAAAGGAGCTGTCAGTTTTTTCTAACTAATCAATCCCTGACTGTAGAAAAAGAGAAAAAAACTTAATGATCTTTCTTATTAATTGCATTAAATGAATACTTCTTTCTGTTTACATCAATTCATTTTGAAACTGTGTTTATGGTGCAGGGGAGGGAGAAAGGTCAGACTTAAGCAGCAGAGAAAAGCAAAAGAAGAAATGTTGGTTTGTGGGGTTTTTTCCTCAAGATCGCTGCTGCCACTTGAGAGGGTCACCCTTTGTAAGTGTCATTACAAAATAGTTTGAGGAGATGAAAACTGGGATACAAACTTGTTCAGCCTTAGTGTAAAACACGACTACCTCTCTTAATTTACGAGGATGCTACCACTGGTAAGCATGAGGGTTAGAACTGGTCTTGAAGCACAAAACGCTCCATACAACCAAATGCAACTCCTTGGCTTCAAAGTAGTGGATTTTATAAAAATTAATACGTCATGACTTTCCATTTTGATGCACAAAAAAGGCCTTTCAGTTTTCCCCCTAATGTGGGGGTTTGTTGGGTTTTTTTAAGTTGAGGACAGCTGATATTTAGAAAAGGCTGGTCTGCATATGTATGGAGAGATGATAAAGCTAAAGGTCCGTGTTCTGCCATCTCTTTTGGTATTCCTAGTGAGCATGTAACAAAAAGGAAACAACAAAATGAGAAAGACAGTGCTTTTTTTTTGGCTGAGCTCAGCAACCTCAAAGTTCAAGGGAAAAGTATCTGTCTTCATGGACAGACTGTGAAGTGAAAATCTTAATGCTGGCTTGTTTTTCAATTTGGACGGCAATTGGAGGGGTTTAGTTTGGCTTCAGCAGTGTGTCAATCAAGTGAAAAGTGTGTGTACTGACCGCTTGAAAACAAACGTGTGGTGAGACTGAAAACAATAGGCAGAGAGAACAGGGAAGAATGTATTTGACTAGATCTCCATCGTGCAAGCGTAGATCTTAATGCTGAGGTCAGAACATGGCATTTTATTTGCAGATAGGACAATTTTCCTTGTATCTACTCAGTGAGCGTTGCAGGACCTCCATTGCTTTTCTGTAACACTGGCATAGTTGATTTGAAAGAAATAATGCAAGGTTGAGGAGTCAAGTGATAACTATTAGTTATCTGTTGGTGTTGGGGTTTTTTTTTTAAAAAAAGGAAACAAAATTCCTTTGCATTTCGATAGCAGAGCAGTTCGCATATCTGTGTGGGAAACAAGGAGGAAAAAAAAAAGGAAGCTTAGCTCCGAATCTCCCAATCCCTTGCCTAGAAAATTTTCTGCCTATAATCCCTTCATGTGGCTTTCTGATTCACACGGCCTCTGCATCTGACTCTGCATGGAATAAGCAAAGATTTCTTTTTTTCAGGATTGGTGCTTTTACAGAGGTGCACATAATGTGTGTGAAAATAAAGCACTGATGTTGTTTTTAAACTAACTTGTGTATTTCACTTCATAACTGGAAGTGCCTGTGGTTTTCTTTCCTTTTTTATTCTTGCACTTTCAGATTGTTTGTCTGAATAGAGTGCAATAATTGGTGTTGTGATCCAGTGTCTGAAAATTATTTCTCTTGGAATTAGGAGTTGGAAATAGGAGGAAATTTTGAGTTTGCTTCCTTCTTCCTCTGGCTCTTAATTTTTAAGGGGAGAAAAATGATGAATTATAAGCAATGTAAGAAATTATAGATATTAGGTGTTTTCTCCCTATTCTGTTTTCCATACGTCTCTCTCTCAGTGTCTTATAATCAGAATTTTTAGCACACAACAAGAAGTTCCCTTGAGTTTTTCTTAAAGCAATAGACTTTGCTCTGAAAAGAAAGAGAGTGATGTTTCCAATTCTGTGATTTGGTTCTGTATCATCCTCTTGGGTTTGGTTTGACATATAAATAATTTCAAAATTGTACTCCTTCTTATACAGTATGGTAATATAATATAATGCTTCTGTCACCTGTTTCAAACAGAAACACAGTGTGAATGTATGGGTTGATACAGTGGTAAACAATGAACCCATTTTTAATTTGGAAAGTAGTAACACGTGTGTGCTCTTGAAATGTTTCTTAGCTGCTTCCTTCTCCCCACCCCACCCTATTTCCTTTACCACAGAGAGTTTTAGGAAGGAATTTATTAGGAAAAGTTCCTAATATGCTTTCTCATGACATGTAAGATTTCTTCTGAGTTGGCTAACAAAGTTTTTTTGGCACATTAGATTTCACGTAAAAGCTGTTCAGTTTTACCCTCTCACTTTGAATGTCATTGGTCAAGCCATTTTAATAGAAACACTTGAATTATATGAGCAATAATCAAGTAGCACAAATGAAATAATAATATATTCTTGAGTTTTCATGACATCCCTTGCCACTAAATTTGGCTTATAGTAACAATGCTGTTAGCGACATCTGCTAGCAGCACAAACTTCATCTCAGCTTGTAAATTGATACTTACACTGGCAGATATTCAGGTGAGTATTGCTTTGTTGCTCTGGCAACAAGAAGAGCAATAGAAACCCTTGAGGGTTCATTTTTAGCCTACAGCACATTAAGAAAAATAGTGCTCTTGAGCATTTTTCTATGAAAGATGAAATACAATGATAGACCACAGTGTTACCAAGTGTGTCTTACTAGTGGTCTCTTTCCGTGACAAATTTTTTTAAAGGAGAGTGCTGTGAGGTATTTTATGCTGCTGTTAACTAACTTCAGAGATAAGATTAAACCATACCTTAAAAAAAAAAAAAAAAAAAAGGAGGGGTCCAAAATACCAGAGCTTTGAGTAAAGATGGTGCTGGAAAATAGTCTCTATTTATTATGGAAGACAACACGCTCCACATCACAGGACTCCAAATCATTCCTTGCATACGTATCAATATTTCTTGCAGAACCAGTGTTTTCCTAATGTGAATGTAATATCATGTACCACGAAAATGTCAAAAAGCCATGTTTCATTGGATGCAGCCTTTTAGATAATTGATGCTATCAGTTCAATCATTAGGGATTTGAAGATGTGTGATTCGAGTTCAAGTAGTTAAACCTGAGTTCAGGCATGGGAATATGTTAGTTCTATCCCACTGCCTTCACAAGTTTTAGAAATATTATCATGGGTTTTTGGGCTCAATTTAAATGCTGAAGAAAATAGATGAAGAATTTTAATAAGCCTTTTATTCAGGTTCTGTAAAAGAAGTTAGGTAGAGGGGATTGTTCTGTTTTTGAGGTGAAAGACCTTGTATTTAGGACTTGTGTGTTGGATCAACCTAAACGCCATACATGAAGGCAACGTACCATTCCAGTTCTCAGCTTCGATGCTGCGCAGATTAACTAGTGGTAATCACAGAGCTATGGGGTTTGGTATCTCTTGTTAACATATCAGTTGCTTAATAAGAGTTAACTCTTTATCAGCTGAAGTCAACCTATGGGTATTCTACCCAATTACTTGCTGTGTATCTTCTGGCTATGTTTCACTGGAGGATAAGCCATTTGTATACTAATCTCTTCCTTTTAAATATGAAAAGGCTCATGAGAATTGCTTAACACAGCAACTGCGGAGAGTGGCCCTTAAGTTTTCTGTTAATCCAGAATGGATCATGCTGCTGAAAGCTTTGATTTCTGTAGAATTTTGCAACAACTAGGTTGGTTGGTTGTCATATCTCAGACATGAGCTTCATATATATAAGTAGTAATATGAGCTGCATAATGAAGGGGCCTGGTACAATGACCTTTGAAGGTAAGCGTAAAGGAAATTACAGAAAGAGAAATAAGTAAGCTACCTTGCACTTCATTAAAAATTGTAAGAGCATAACGGATTGATCCTTTTAAGAAAGGTCTGTACGATTTACCAAGACATTAGTTCCTGTCAAACTTGACTTTCTGGTTGATAAATCGTTCATTTCTGGCTGGTGAAGCTCTTGCTGCTATTCAGAGAAGTGAAGACAGATTGGTAATAGGATACGAGTGATCTTCTGAGCCAGTCAGATTTTCTGGCTTCTGGGGCCTAATTAGATGTTAGGCCAGGCTTGTGAGTAATCCAGAGTCCTGGTAAAGGCTTCCTGGGAACGTTATCTGAAATATAATTGTTAGCTTCAGCCGAACCCCTGGATGAGATGGATCCGTACCGCAAAAGCCACTGCTGTGACTTGCACTAACTGATGGAGGGGCTCCGGTGAGATGGAGCTGGTTGGTGATGTGAAATCTTTGAGTTTTCTACCAGACTTCCAGATCGAGGCCAAGTCACCTTGATAGAGCAGAATGGGAGAGCAACTGCCCTTGCTGACAAGCTGCTGTAAGCGTAAGCTGTAAGCTTTTTTCAGTGGTGCCCAGTGACAGGACAAGAGGTATCGGGCACAAACTTGAACATAGGAAGTTCCGTCTAAACATGAGGAGGAACTTCTTTACCCTGAGGGTGGCAGAGCACTGGCACAGGCTGCCCAGAGAGGTGGTGGAGTCTCCGTCTCTGGAGACATTCCAAACCCGCCTGGACGTGTTCCTGTGCAACCTGCTCTGGGTGACCCTGCTCTGGCAGGGGGGTTGGACTAGATGATCTCCAGAGCTCCCTTCCGACCCCTACTGTTCTGTGATTCTGTGATTCTGTAACATCAGTCAGTCACCTGGCTTCTTTGGTAAAGGTTCACTTGTCTGAATATTTTGAAAGGCAGTGTACTTTATGGTGGCTATTGCTGCTACTGGGGATTATCCACTCATGGGTGACTATGGGGCACAATCATCTTTAAGTAGCCTCATTGGCTAGTTACTTAATATTCCCCTCTCCTTTTAACAAAGCGCACAGTGATATGTCTCACCTCTAGCAATAGTCTGTTTGTAAGCAACAAGACAAGTTATTTTAAAACATGTTGACACAGGTGACTGTACAGTAGTAATATGAGAATGTTTTGTGTTTGCCTTTTCTTTTAGTTTTTACTGTATTTGGCTGGATCTTTGTGGTCAGGTAATTTTTGAAATACTAGGAATTTTAGATTAGACTACAAAGGCATATGCAGAAATTCATTTAAGTAAAAGTCAGAAGGTAATTTTCAGCATTTAAAAGGAAGTAGCCCTCCGTAAGTGTTCTCTCCTTTTTTTTTTTAATGGATGATAATCAGTTAAAGTCAATGTGTTTTCACGTAGCTGTTGTCCTATGAATTCACTGGCTGTAAATCTTCTGATTTTTCTGATTGTCTTCTGGCCCCCTCATGTCCCACACCCCAAAAAAGAGTTCTTAAAAGCTGAAGACTTTTATATCCAAAATTCTGCCTTCTAACAAAAGATGTGTTTTTCTTGGTGACCATTCACAGACCTGTTTTAAAGTCACTTGTAAGGCTTTAGAAATTAACTCTAGGTTGAAAATATTTGCATTAGTATTAGGAGGAGAATTGGAGCCGAAACTTCATCTATGTCAGCGGTCCCTAAATTTGCCTGCATGCAAAGAACTCCTTTGTGCACTTGACTACATTTCCTAGACCTCTTTCGCTTCCCACTTGGAATTCCACTTAACCCCTTGGCCTTCCTCAGTGGTCCTGTACATTTTCCCTTTTCTCTGTCCTCATGAAATACAGGGGTGGAGAGGAGGACCACAAGGAGCTGTGAGAGTTAGTGCCATTACTTAAGCGGATGACGGCCCCTTCCTTGAAGGCATTGCCCATTTTTCTCCTACCACCAAGGGTAGTGGACCTTACTGTCTGTTGGCTCTTCTTGCTGACTGACACACTTCTGCTTTTTCCAGTTGAGCAACTCAGCCTGCTCTGATTTTACAGCGATGTGTGCTTAGGCAAAATATTTGAATAAACTACACTGTTTGTAACCATCCTGTCGTCACATCCCTCTTTGAAGAGGGAAATTTTCACAGAGGCATGCCAAACCTGCAAAGGGTATGTTTATTCCTGTGTTGTTAGAGAGGAATTATACAGTTGAATGTTTAAATGGGCGTATTTGCAACATAGCTGTCCTTTGGAAAATTCTGGGGGGGAGGATGGACTCAAGAAAATCCTGTTGAAGTGGTATTGAAAAGATAACTGACAATTTCAGGATCCAAGGCATGGATTACTGCAGTATGTCCTGGAAAAAATTGCTTTGCTAGTCAATACTCTGTGTGTGCATAAACTATACAAGGTTGAGTGGTTTAAATAAGATTTATCTGAAACAGGCAGTTCACATTTTTTATTGAAAATTTTATATGGAGATGCAGAAATCTTTTAAGACTTTAACACTACATCAACTGTTATTTGATAGTTATTTAGGAAGCGTGGAAAGGATTTCACCTTTAAGGAAATGATTCCATCTTGTAGAGGCATTTCTTTACCTGTTTGGGTTTTTTTTAATAGATGAGACGTAACATTGACTGAAAGGAAAATGGGATCAAAATTTTGAAAAAAGGGGTATAGTCTTTGTAATTCAGTCTGCAGGTGATGTTAGGATGTCTATCCCACTTACTGTCAAGCCTCATTACTGAATTTTCCCAAAACTGGTATTTTGTACTTTCAGGTCTTGCCATTTTCAGATAAACACTATGTAAAAACAAACCAATTTTCTGCTGCTTAAAATAAATGATTAATTCTTTCAACCTATTCTGTGTGTCTTTTTAAATCCTGTTAAGATGAACTTCAAAGCCGGTAAATTATATCCATCCAGATTCTTCCTAGTACTTTGTGACTTTCAATTCTAACTGCTGGCTTTAGCTCTGAAAGCAAAGCTGAACTGCTTCAGATCTCATCTGAACACTGCAGGGAGGGGAGGAGGCAGGCAAGTTCAGCTCCAAGGTGATTTTTCCTGCTTATGCCCAAATAACTAAGATGTTCTTGCTTTAACTTTTCGTCAGTTCATTTCAGTATTGGACACAAATCGGGCACAGAAAACACTAACTTGAGAAGATGAAGCTTCTGATCATCTGGAATCGATACAGGTAATATTTTGGACCGTTGCTGTCTACTGCCCTAAACTATACATCAAGAAGGCATGCAAATTGAATGCCCCTGTCCTTAATACAACCACCCACCCAGACAGCGTTGGTTTCTTACCTGCGGAGAGCCCGGAGGGTGGTTACAGTGCTCTGCGGTGCCTACCCCGGGAGGTGGCGCACATGGTTTGTTTTTCAAATACGAGAGTTCTGAGCCCTTTCACAGTAAAATCTGTTGTCTTGCTTGAGTTCTATTTAAAAGTACTTTCAGTTTTTCTCTTTTTTAAATATCCTACCTAAAAAGGTTCTTGAAGTCTCCTGATCATTTGATAACAGCCTCCCCCTAAAATCCTCTTTTTAGGAGTCCATTATTTTTAAGCCCTAAGCTTTTATCTTTAAAGGTAACAAGGTGTATGCATGTTGGTAAACTTAGGGGATTGGTCATCCAAGACTGACTGTTTAATACGGTAGTTTTATTTCACGCTTTGGAAAGCTGGCTGGTTTTGCTTATTATTGTTCCTGATATCCAGTAAAGCCTACCTATTGTTACACAGCTGTGCTCACAGAGGTACTCTACAAGTTTTCAAAGTTTTTCTTGTGCTTAAACTTCCCCTATGCTCCCGAAATTGCCATCACCTTCAGAGCACCCTCTGTGCTTCAGGCTTATTGAATCCAAAACTATAAAACTGTCTGTTCATTCACACTTTGCTTGCTCATCTTTCCTCATTAAAGCTAATCCATCTAGACAAAACACCTTTTAAGTTTGTGTATGAAACACGAAAGTAAGAATTTATTGCAAGAATATGGCTTTTTTGGTAACCACAGTGCAGTATAGACAAATATGTGAAAGTTTACAATTTAAGTGCTCAATGTAATTTTTCAGGACAACATGTAACTCCATGGCCAAGGCCAACATGTAATTCCAAGGCCACTTACACGCTAAACATTAACTGTTCTTCCCTTTCTGCACCAAAATGAACTCATTTTAAAAATAAGTGGTTTGGATATTTTTTTGCCTTCTAGAGACATACAAGTAGCATCTGCCTATACCTTGACTCATCCTTTGTTTTTCTAGGACATTCAATACCATTTCCTAAGAAATACAGGTTATTGTAGACTACAAGAACCTATGCTGCCAGTGTATATATAAATATTAACATATTGGATTTTTATAGTTGTTAGCTAGATAAAACTACTTTTTATGAATAAACAAGGTGTTGTGTTATTCAACTTATTTATTTTCAGGCACCCTGCACTGTTGTGAAGTGCTATGCATGGGAATGCTACTTACTTTTACTGTGGTTGAGTTTTTTTAAATCGTAAGCTTAACATTAACTGCAGCTTTCCATATTCTTACTGTGTGAGAATTTTTTTATTGTCGTACAGCTTGGACATTCTCTAAGTGGTGTTTTATAATGATGTTGAACTGCTGATGTATTTTTACACCGTTTTCTAGTTTCTTCATATATTCACTTTCATTCACTAACTTGTACCACCTTTTTCCCACACTGTCCCGCAATATTGACCTGCTGTGACTACCCACATTTGTTGCCATCCTGGTCCATAGGTAAGGCGATATCTTTTTTCTCTCTTCCCCTGAAGACAGGTCTGAAAGAAATCCAGCTCTCACACTGTGTGTGTGGACTGCGCTGCGAAAGTGGACTTACTGTTGTTTTTTGCTCTTTTAGGACACCAGCATCGCATTCAGGTGACCTGAGCCCATCACAGTGGTGTCAGCCTAGGTCCCTGTTGAGAAACCTGGTGTTGGCAGAATGGATCAGGGAAGAGCTCCAGGACATACCGCAGGATGCCATCTCGTCAAGCCATGAGTGCTTTGCGTTTGCTGATAGCAAGGGACTTTGCCAATCCAGCTCCCTCTGTCAAATCTCTATTTGATTGAATGGGTTTACAGAATTGTTTACATCCAGACATGGCTGTAGACCATGTGGAATTGCACAGGGTCTGGGCTAATAGGGACCTGTAGGCCTAATCACTGTGCTGACAGCAACATTTCAAGAAAACAGACAACAGAGATCCTGTAGGATTGTGGAAAGCCATATCAAAGTATCCAGCTTTAATAGAAGGATTTTCCTCTCCCTCATTTTGTCTTCCCCCCTCCCCTTGCCTTCCTCTTCTGAAAAGTTTGGATCACTATGTATTAAAGATTATCAGATTTGGGCCCATAATATATTGCACTATTGCTGCTAGTACCGAGGAAACTTTACTGGTCAACATCTTCTATCTGGATGAAGTTTAATTCAATGTATTTTCCTTATGTATCTCTGGATTAACAAAGCATAAGAAAAGCACCCAAATGTGCCCCACCTTAAACAATTATAAATTGTTTAAGATTGTTAAACAGACCAGCAACATCCTGGGAGCTAGACTCACTAGTATTACGGATTTTCTATCTTATCAACTGAAAGTAAACATTGCTTCCTGTTTGCCTTCTGATATACAGTCCACTTTTGCATATCTGGGGGGAAGGTGTTAAGATTTTAATATATCCACAAATTCAGTATCTGAAAGCTGTCATCTTGTTTTAAGTATTTCCTCCCGTTTTCAACCTTCAATGACATTCAAGGTATACCAGAAAAAAAAAAGAAAAGAAAAAAAAAGTCATTGTATTAAAATATACATTTCAATCCCTATTACTCCACATTACTCTTCATGCTACCACAATTCAGGATGCTGAGGTTCTACCTGAATTATGGGCATAGGCATGCAGTGAAGCATGGCTGAGTTACGGCATTTAAAAAACTGCTTTTCCACATTGCCACCCTTATTGTCCATGCATATATTCTTATCTGTCCCAAGTCTTAGGTAAAATTAGTTAATTTATACATAAGTTGCATATTTTATGTAGATGGTCTAGTTTTTCTAGTAGCCCTCAAAGTCCTTGTGACCTCTACAAGCAAAGATTTGGTACAATATTCTTTCTCTGCCTTAAAAACTTTGCCTCCATTTTAAATCATCAAATTCTTTTACGCATCCTAGCATGATTAAAAACACATTGTTGGCCGTTTGTGCGTGAGCAGAAAACATTTTAATTAAATAGCTATGAGGACTGGAATGACACTTTTGCTAATTTGTCAGCCACGTGGGATGGATGCAGAAAACACCTCCAAGAGGTACAGAAGTTCAAAGGGCAAGCAGGAACTTGTTCTAATTTTACAGTGTTAGCGGATGCCCATAAACCTTCTCTACGGGATTTGGCTTTTATGATGATAAGACAAGAGTAACACATAAGCACTGTGTGCATACACTCACCTGTTCTACTTAGTGTCTGCAAGAGTCATTTGTTTCTTGAGTACATCTCCTGTGCTGTTTATCACCAAAGGGTCTTACAGCCTCACAACCATCGAGATTGAAGATTAATGTTTTGAAAGTTTTTCTCTAAGATTTCAAATTACAGAATGAATTGTTACAGAATAAGAACAGAAATGATGTTTCAAAAGTGTTCTGCGTCCCACATCTCTGATTAATTACTAAAGAAAGAACAATATCACATTTCTTTTGCAGACACAAAAGTGAGATACCGGAATTAAAACATTTTAAAGTTTTCTAGTCCTTTGGTATTTAAAATCCCCTCAGCTAAAAACCACTGGGTCCCTGGGCTTTGGCAGGCAAGCAAGCCAATTACTGCGTTGCCTGGTTTTGTAGTAAATGCCTGGGTGTAGTTCAATGTAGTTCAGGCAGTAATGAAAAAGAAGTAACTGCTACATTTTTCTTGTGGGTAAAACCAGGTAAATTGGCAGTTATCCAATAGACACTGATTGCTAATGATGGGGTTTTTTCACAGTAAGGTGTTGAGGTGGTGACAAAGCTCCAAGGGGTTTAAAATTTTTATCCATGGAGTAGGTGACCCCCCAATGCTCATACAATAAATTTATTTTGAAATTAAATTATCCCAAGTCCTAGTTAATTTTCCTTGCTTTAATGAAAGTACCAGAATTTTTCATTTGGCTACCATGAACTGTAACATTTTGGGTTTAAAGACACATTGTTTTTACTTCGAAGGCTAGAAATGCACTGTTTAATACTTTCAATCATTTATTAGCAGAGACATAATTTTCTGATGTGACATCTTGTAGGGTAACAGCTCCTGAAGAAATAATTGTATATTTGGAAAAGCAACCTAGAAGAGTGTTGTCCTTAACTTTCTCTTGCCCGCTCATAACTCCTTTTCCTTTTCGTCCTATGCTTTTCATTTCTTAAGTTTATATGTCCCATGCTATGGCTTTAATTATTCACACATGTAGATTTTATTGGATGTTGCTTTGCATTTGCAAGCTCCAGTACATTTTAATGCTACCTTGGACTTCCGGAGGGCAGGGCGGACTTTGGGCTTTTCAGGAGCCTGGTTGACAAAGTCCCCTGGGAGGCAGTCCTCCAGGGCAAAGGAGCCCAGGAAGCCTGGGTGATTTTCAAGAAGGAAGTCTTAAAGGCGCAGGAGCAGGCTGTCCCCATGTGCCAGAAGACAAGCCGTCGGGGAAAAAGGCCGGCCTGGCTAAACAGGGAGCTAGTGTTGCAACTTCGGGAAAAAAAGAGGATCTATGGCCTCTGGAAGGAAGGGCAGGCCACTCAAGACGACTACAAAGAGGTAGTGAAGCTATGTAGGGAAAAAATCAGGAGGGCTAAAGCCCAGCTGGAGCTAAACCTGGCTTCTGTTGTCAAGGACAACAAAAAAAGCTTCTATAAATATATTAGCAATAGGAAGAGGACTAAGGATTATCTCTGTCCTCTAGTAGATGGGGCCGGCAACATAGTGACCAAGGATGAGGAAAAGGCTGAGGTACTTAATGAAGTCTTTGCCTCAGTCTTCAGCAGTAGGACCAGTTGTTCCCTGAGCACCCAGACCCCTGAACTAGAAGACAGGGATGGGGGGCAGACTGAAGCCCCTCTAATCCAAAGGGAAATGGTGAGGGACCTGCTTCAGCACCTGGAGGTGAACAAATCTATGGGGCCGGATGGGATCCACCCAAGGGTATTGAAAGAGCTGGCGGAGGTGCTCGCCGGGCCACTTGGTATCATTTATGAGCAGTCCTGGACAACCGGAGAGGTCCCAGCTGACTGGAGGTTAGCAAATGTGACACCCATCCACAAGAAGGGCCGGAAGGAGGATCCGGGGAACTACAGGCCAGTCAGTCTGACCTCGGTGCCTGGGAAGGTCATGGAACAGATCCTCCTCAGTGCCATTACACGGCACATGCAGGAGAACAGGGTGATCAGGCCCAGTCAGCATGGGTTTGTGAAGGGCAGGTCATGCCTATCAAACCTAATATCCTTCTATGATAAGGTGACCCACTTAGTGGATGAGGGAAAAGCTGTGGATGTTATCTACTTGGATTTTTGCAAAGCTTTTGACACTGTTTCCCACAGCATTCTCCTGGAGAAACTGGCTGCTCATGGCCTGGACAGGTGTACTCTTCGCTGGGTAAAAAACTGGCTGGATGGCCGTGCCCAGAGAGTGGTGGTAAATGGAGTTAAATCCAGTTGGTGTCCAGTCACAAGTGGTGTCCCCCAGGGTTCAGTGCTGGGGCCGGTTCTCTTTAATATCTTTATCAATGATCTGGATGAAGGGATTGAATGCACCCTCAGTAAGTTCGCAGATGACACTAAACTGGGCGGGCGTGTTGATCTGCTTGAGGGTAGGTTAGCTCTGCAGAGGGATCTGGACAGGCTGGACCGATGGGCTGTGACCAATGGTATGAGGTTCAACAAGGCCAAGTGCCGGGTCCTGCACTTGGGTCACAACAACCCCATGCAGTGCTACAGGATTGGGGCAGAATGGCTTGAAAGCAGCTCAACAGAAAAGGACTTGGGAGTGTTGGTTGACAGCCGGCTGAATATGAGCCAGCAGTGTGCCCAGGTGGCCAAGAAGGCCAACAGCATCCTAGCCTGTATCAGGAATAGTGTGGTGAGCCGGACTAGGGAAGTGATCATCCCCCTGTACTCGGCACTGGTGAGGCCCCACCTCGAGTACTGCGTTCAGTTTTGGGCCCCTCGCTACAGGAGGGACATTGAAGTGTTGGAGCGTGTCCAGAGAAGGGCTACAAAGCTGGTGAGGGGCCTGGAGGACAAACCTTATGAGGAACGACTGAGGGAGCTGGGGTTGTTTAGCCTGGAGAAGAGGAGGCTGAGGGGAGACCTTATCACCCTCTACAACTACCTGAAAGGAGGTTGTAGAGAGATGGGGGCTGACCTCTTCTCCCTGGTGACAAGTGATAGGACGAGGGGAAACGGGTTCAAGTTACGTCAGGGGAGGTTTAGATTGGATATTAGGAAACATTTTTTCACTGAAAGGGTTATTAAACATTGGAATAGGCTGCCCAGGGAGGTGGTGGATTCACCATCCCTGGAGGTGTTTAAAAAAAGGGTAGATGGGGCACTGAGGGACATGGTTTAGAAGTGGCTCTTGTCAGGGTAGGCTAAAGGTTGGACTCGATGATCTTAAAGGTCCCTTCCAACCTCAACAATTCTATGATTCTATGATTCTATGATTCTATGATTTGGAAATAACCAGCAGCAATTACTCCCTCGGGTTTTACCTGCCATGTATAGGATACTGCAATATCTCACTCACAGGCAAGGACACGGAACGCCTCTTCTCCAGGGACTGGACACATTTATAGCTTTCACGGGTGTCATGGAGGAAGGCAAAAGCCCCAGACTGACTGAGGTCCTGGTATGTGCCATCCTGCAGGATTTTATTATTCTATTTGCTGAACTAAACATAATTTCTGTGCATCATTAGAGACAGAAGGAACGAAGAAGCTTAAGGGAAAGTGAATCAGGGAGTTTTAAGGGCAAATACTAATTCACAGCGTAGTCTGAGCAATTTTCAAAATGAAATCACTAGCTTCCTTGTTTGGATTTTTCCCAGTTTGTGAGTCTTTAGCTAAGTTTCCTGAACATGTCTGAGTGGCTACTTCATTCCTTAGAAGCTGTCCTTGATGTGAGATGTGATTCCTCGGTCCAGGGTCAGGGCTGCCTGGTGCCGGTGGGGCTCAGCGCCCACACAGGCCTGTAAACATCCATCAACCACAGCATGTTGGAAACTGGAAGTTTTAAAAACAGAACAGCAAGCCCATGATGTGGGGCTCCTGATGGGCAATGCTTTTATCTCACGTTATCTGCCACAGGCTAGAAAGCATGCGCTGCCAGCACCATGCTGTAGTTTCACGCTCCTTATAGCTGGCTTAGGAGGCTGGAGGAACTGGAGAGAAGCTGGGCTGCTGACCTGCATCCCAAGTACCACCGGTGCCAGGTTTCCTGGTGGGGTGATGGGACCTGAGGACTGACCACTGGGAAGGAAACATCCAGGTGAGGGTGCACGACACCTTGGTCACAGCCCCGGCAGGGCCCCCCACAACAAAAGATGAACCACCGGCTTGGCCAGGTGGGCTGGTGCCATTGTAGGGCTTGTGTCACCCCAGCATTGTGGTGGTGGCTGGAGGAAAGAGGAGAGGGTTCCAGTGGTCCCCTGCTCTGTGGCTCGACAGCTAAAACACCAGGCAAACCCTGGCCATCGCCAGGAAAAGGCTGGCTTGCTTGCTTGCTGCTTGCTTTCTGGGTTAGGTTCAACGGACTTAATAACTGGTTCATTTTGAGATCTGGGGGAAAACAGCTTTTCAAACAGGCTGACAGCTGGCATGTCAGCCTTCCTTTAGACTCCACCTGCAGTTGGTTTCTGCGGAAAATAACTTTTAGCACTCCCTCTTATGTTTGAGTTTTAGGTGGCATCCATCGCCATCTCTCCTTGCCTCAAAAAGGGGTTGGTTTGGCTGATGAATCCTCCTTCCCCAAATTCCGTGGGCCCCTCCTTTACCACCTTTGCCAAGGAGACAACAGGAAGCCTCGACAGCGACCAGGCCCCCCAAACACCGAGTGTTTCCTTGGGGAACTTAGAAATTTCTCTGGAGAATCTCTCTCATACATTTATAGCCAGGCTGTATTGTTTATAACCTTGTTGTGCATTTTGCATATTTAACAATATCTTTATTTGCACGTGCTTTGCAGACAGTGTATTTATCACCGGCAAACAGCAAAGTGGCCGGGAAGGCAAGGAGTGCATCACGGCTCCCCGGCCGCACCCCACGCCATGGCTGTGGCCGTGTCCCCCCCGTCCCCAGCTCTGCTCGTGCCCTGTGGCTCCCCCGGGTAATGGCGGAGGCAGGGCCGCCTCCCACTCATGGCGGGCAGTGGCTCATCCACCGCGGCCACCACCTGCACCAGCGGCCCTCAGTGGCCTCCCTGTCTGAAGAAATCACCCTGGCCTGCGGGCTGCCGGGCTCGGCCTGTTACCAAAGACAGGCCTTTGCTTTGTTTCTGAAATGATTGTTCCTTACAAACCTTCTTACTGTGTGAGAAAATAGCTAATTACTGACCTTCTTACTGTGTACAAAAAAATAGTCACTGAGCTGATGTTACAGATAGTAATAACAAGGAGACAACCATAAGTAGTTAATCACTTCAAGGTTCTTCTATACATCAAGTATATACTCCTGTACCAATTAGGACAGAGTTATGGCTACTTTAAAGAACATCCTTATTATCTTCAAGAAGTTGGCAAACTTACAGCCAACTTTTACTGTCCTGAGATTACTCAATGCCTTAAAAGGATAATGTGAGGAAGGGTCTCCTTACCCAAATGACCACCGAGACACTCACGCTTGCGCAGAAGTGTTTTGCCAACACAGCAAAATTTTATACACGTGGGCAAAAGACTATTCGGTCATCCTAATGAATATGTAAGCCTAGGTGGAGTTATGTATTAGGTAGGCAGAATAATGAGAATATTTTGTGTATAAATAATGGGTGAATATCCCTAGTAAGGTGTGCTAGATTTGTGGGTTTTCCCCCTCGCACCCGACATCGAATAAAGCAATATCTCCTTGTGTAATAATTACTAAATTGGCCAAGAATACAGAAGTACAGCATTGTTCACACATTAAGAAAACTCATAAAATCAAGAGGCTTCTGAGGTAGAATACAGCTGCAGCTGACACACGAAGAATGCAACTTCTGCGATTCCCTGTACAAGGTTGTTTGCGAAACTACATGAGGGATGCAACGGAACGCGATTATTCCGTGGCCTTTCCTTGTGACGAATAGCAGATATGGGAACGAGATGGTACTACAGAACAGATAAGCTGCCTCCTTGCTTACTATGAAACAGATAAGCGGCCTACTCGCTACCCAAGCCAACATTTCATCAAATTTTGATGAAATGCTATCCTTTGTGCGAGCCTTCCTCATTACAATGTACCAAAACACACCTCCATCCCGGAGGCTACCCACCCCCAAGGTGCAACCACTCCTCCTTGAGTACACCAATCATAATAAAAGTATTTATGACTAAAGTCACTCAAACTCCACTTTGAAGATAAAAAAATAGTATAAAAATAGCCTGAGAGAGGGGGGATACTGGGGAAGACGCCATCGCGAACAAGCCAGGAGAACTCCATCAGTGACTTCTGGGACCAGTCGACGGGCTGAGCCTTTCTTACCCCCAGTAGGAACGCCTTTGGGTAAGGCTTAGATTATACCGAGCGTTTCCTCGGGGAACTTAGAAATCTCTCTAGAGAATCTCTCTCCTACATTTGTAGCCAGGCTGTATGGTTTATAACTTTGTCGTGCATTTTGTATACTTAACAATGTCTTTATTTGCACGTGCTTTGCAGACAGTGTATTTATTGCTGGCAATCCTAAGAACCTCTATATCTGTTGTTAAAATAAACTGCACTGTTTAAGTAGCTAGTCGTTTCGGTTTCTCACTGAACACGACCAACGACTTGGGAGTGGCCGTGCTAGTTCATGAGCACGACTAGACTGAAGGTGCAGTCCACTATTAGTGTATCCAAATCGTAACACTTTAATACATATTAAACGCGATTGGACTGATAGTCCTGGGGTGGGCCAGGTGGGCTTAAACCTAGCCACACCTCGCCTCCCACCTCTGTGAGGAGTGTTAGAACGCAAGGGGGTTTATCTTCTGCCAAAACCGCTTTGCCCCTTTTCACGCAACACTCCTCCCTAAACTAGTTTTGGTTTCGAGGGCTTTTATTTCAGGTAACCGGCCGGCGGTGCCCTGCCGCGCCCTGCCGCCGGCGGCGCCTGGGCGGTGCGGAGCTGACAGGTGGCCGCTCCCCTTGCCGCGCCGTCCCCGCTGGCTGCAAGGACGAGACGGGGGGTCGGCCCTGGCCGTCCCGAAGCAGGGAGAGGGACCAGAAGAGGAAGGAGGAGGAGGAGGAGGAGGAGAAGGGGCGGGCAGCCCGCCCCAGTCCTGAATAATGTTTGTGAAGCAACGTGAGTAGCAGCCCCCCGCGGCAGCGGGGCTTGGCCCCGCTAAGCGAGAAGGGAGGCGCGGAGGGGGCTGGTGCCGCCGCCCGGTTCTCCCGGCGGGGCAGCACCGGCGCTTCGCTGCCGCCTTGCGCCTTCCTCGGATGGGTGCCCCGGAGCCGCCTCCCCGGGCCGGGGGAGCCGCGGGGAAGGGGCGGGAGGGCCGGTCCCGACGGCGTCCCCTGAGGCGAGCCGGGGCCGGGCCCGGGGCGGCGGGGCTGGTGCGGGGCCGTGCGGCTGGGCCTTTGGCCAGCGTCCGAAAACGGGTGGACACGCGGCTTTTTATGTTGAAATAATTTAAGTCCGAGTCTTAAATCTATTCATTTTTTTTCCTTCCTCCGTTAAGGTCCTGCTGCCTACGGGTGGGTGTGTATGAGCGAGGTGTGGCAGCGCAGGGAGTTTTAGTCAGCTAAGCACAAAATAAAAAATGTTGTGGTTACGTTCAGTGCTTTAGTCGCTGTCAAGGGGCGAGCAGGTGCCTGAGGGAGAAAGGAAATTGGGAGCTGCTGTGGGGTGGGACTGCTCATCGCCGCCTTCTCCTTCTGCTCTTTTAACTTTCTTAAGTTTGTCTGAGCTTATGGCTGAGCTGCAGTTGTGTAGGGCTTTATGCATGTCTATGCACGTACTCAAAAAAAGAGTATATAAGTGCAGGATATGTAACCTCAGTATATCTAAGAGGTGCAGGTGGACCCAGCAGGCAGGGTCAACTCGGTCCCCCAGTGTCCTAGAATCCAAGGAAGCAAAACCAGAAGTTGGTTGATAGTGACAATATTTTGTGATGGTCTTGAGGATTAAGTACAAACTGCGCACAAGAGTTGGTAAGTGTCTTCCTTAAACTTTAAAAGGCATATTTTAGAAATGCTTAAGCTGCCCAGGGAAGTGGTGGAGTTACCATCCCTGCAGGTATTTAAAAGACATGTAGATGCGGTGCTTAGGGACATGGTTTAGTGGTGGGCTTGGCAGTGTTAGGTTCACGTTTGGCCTCAATGATCCTAAGGGTCTTTTCCGACCTAAATAATTCTAGGATTCTAAGAAGCTGGCAGTTGAAGTAAACTACAGACTATAATAACAGAAGTTAGACATTCTGTACTTCTACTTAGGTAAAATGCTGCGCTGTTAAGCCTATTTTACAATAGAGTTGCTCCATAGCGTTGATGAAAAACTGTAGAAAATCATTGTAAAGATAAACCTGGGAAGCCAACAACAGGAAAAGCAAAACAAAACCTGACTGAGGTCTCATAGATCTTTACAATACACCCCACCCCTCGAAAAAGTAATCACTGAAACTTTTACATAAACTTGTTGTAGTTTTCACTTAATTCTTCCTGGGTTTTGTCATTGAAACTTTTGAATGGAGCTCCTTTACTATTTAAGTAAGTAAATGTGCAAAAATCTGAATTTTTTTTTAATATTTAGAAAGAGAAAAAGTGAGTAAGTTTTATTCTGCTTGGTTCCTGCACCTTCCTTCTTTGTGGACATGAACTTTTTCAGTGTTCAAACTGAAACGCGGTCCTTCCTTCACTGTATGAAGGAAATGTTGGAGTAATTTTCAGTATTATTTTAGTGCAAGTTTGCACCACTACTAGTGGTAGAATGAGACAGATTTCTCTTAGATTGAGGTAATAATTGGGAAATTTGTTACATCTCTGAAGTCTCATTATATTACTTTCTCAATCTTAATCCTTTGACAAAAAATATAGTAAGTTTCTCACAGTATCTTCCTTACAGTCACACAAATGCACACATTTATGACTCCTAAATTCAATGACACAGAAGATTTTAAGAGCTGAGATCAGTATCTTAAAAGGGTTTACTGTCCTCTCTTTTTTTCTTTTTATTTTTTTTATTCCTTTTTTTCTGGTGCAGGAAATGAGAAACTGTGATTATTTACAGAAGAACCTTCAGTGTTCGTAATGATCTGCATTTGTCCTTGCTGAGGTTCAAGCGCTGGAGTACAGTTGTGCTTCATTTATGAAGGATGACTGGGTCAGAGAAGGCCACTTGCTACTT
Source organism: Chroicocephalus ridibundus (assembly GCF_963924245.1). Taxonomy (NCBI): domain Eukaryota; kingdom Metazoa; phylum Chordata; class Aves; order Charadriiformes; family Laridae; genus Chroicocephalus; species Chroicocephalus ridibundus. The sequence goes on along the minus strand of NC_086284.1, from coordinate 99,973,063 downwards.
CTCTTGCTGTTATAAAGAATGGGGAGTTTAGGCAGCAGTACTATTCGGTGTTAGCTTTACCAGCCTCTGTTTTCTGTAGTGTTTTGGTTGGCTTTTTCTTTTTAAAGCTAGGTAGAATACCTATATAAGTGTTCTATATTGAATATAGGAATATAGGTATTCTATAGAACTGTATTCTATATAGAATTCTATATATGTATAGCTAGGAATAACCACATGCACAAATAGGGAGTAGCTAAAAAGGTAAAATCTTTGCAGGAAATCTGGTCTTTATGGTGGATTATAAATGGAACCTGAGTCAATAAAGTCTGCTCTTACGTAAAAAAGTCAAACTTCCTTCTGGCATGAAGAACCAGAAGTAGTGTCTCTGGAATGTGTGTGTTGGGCTACTGTGTCCATTCCACAGTAGAAGGCGCAAACCAGTTGGGCAGAATTCATGGGAGAGTGGTAAGACCTGCAAAACAGGACTTGAGGAGAACAAGTGAACAATCTGGCCTTATTCTACAGAAGAGGTAGGGCAGAAATCTTCATATTTATGAAAGATACTTCCAAAAAGGAAAGGAATATCTTCTTGAGTGTAAATGGTTATAAGGAAGATTTAGGCTAGATAATACACAATATTTTCTAGCAGGTTGAGAAGGTGAATGTAATGGATATTTTTGGACATTGGTTCTGTTGTACTTGATTTTCAGGACTATGAAACTAAGAATTGTCATTTTTCATTTTAACAGACTTGTGTTGGTGGACATGTTTCTTTAGAGATCATGAAGTATCTCAGGACATCAACACGTCAGGGTTTCATAATTACAGAGTGTTATTTCCTTGTTTAGCATTATAAATTAGGTGGTGCATTTCTCCTAGATGAGAAATGCACGCTAGCATTTCTGATGATGAGGAAGAGGAGATAGCCAATATGGAATTTATTTATATTTCTTCATTGTCAGGAAAACTGTGATTCCTGTTGTTTTCGTAGTGTGTAGATCCGCTGCTAATACAATCCATGGAAACTGTGATATAACTGAGAGAAGGTGAAACAGTCACTCTTGTCATGTTTGAATGCAGTCAGAGCTCATTGTGTGAACGAGATGATTTGGCTTGTCTTCAGTGATTTTTACCCAGCATGTCAAAAGGGTGGATGGAGGGAGTTACTTCTGTGGTCAGTGTTTTAAACAATTCCTGTAGTGTGTGCCTGTCACAGAAAATCAATAGTAACTGCATACTACCTGTATAGTGATGTGTAGTACCTGGTACTTAAATTTTCAGAGTCAAAATCCTACTAGGATCAAGTTGAACGTCATGTTTCTTTGGAGTATTATGGGTGTGGATTGAGGGGAGTCTTGGGGAGAGTTTTCTGCTTGAAGATTGAGTTTTAGAAACAAAAGGCGTTGTCAGAGATGGGAACGCACCACTCAATTGCTGCATCTCCAAAGGCTGTGGTTAATGCAGTACATAGAAACAAAATAACCAGTTTGTGTAGCAATGCCAGAGAAAATACAGACAAAATTTTGTGTGTTGCTGTGAAAACATCTTTTTCTCTTTCTTTTTTTTTTTTTTTCTTTTTTCCTTTGGCAGATCTTGTGAAATTAGCAGGGCTCCTGTTGACATCGTTGGTTGCTTGGTACTTGGGATGCTTATTTGCTGTTCTTATACCCAAAGAGACAACAACAGTACCGATTGCAAATCTTGAAGACATCGTCAAGAAACCAGTGTTGAAGGGTGTGTAGTGTATTTTTTTTTTTCCTTATATTGTATCTAATGTTGTATATTTACATGCAGAATGACAAATCACTTATTAGATAACAAATGATGGTTTGGTATGTGCTATTATAAGAATGCAGTTGGCTGTGTAATGTTAATTAGTGCAAGTCTGAACTATTCCTTAGAGACTATCTTTGAAGAAACACAATATCAGCCTATATTTGCCAGTATGCAAATATAATTAATTGAATAATAAGGGAAGAAAACCTTATTTGTTTGCTGGCATGTAAGCACAAAGCTTCAGCTTTGGTTCTGTCACATGTATTTTACAGTTATGGTAAACTGTTGAATAACTATCCAAGCTTTGTGATTAAATTCCCATTAGTTCTTTCCTCTAATCTGCCTGGGCAACTTAATGTGTATATTTTTCTCATTCTACGACTATGTTATCGCGCAAAAAAAGGCTTAAAATGAGAATGATAGTCATTAACTTCAGCCTATTGGTAAGAATCCTTCATCTCTCTAGCCCTTGTTTCCTGTTATATGAAATAGCACAAAATATTTACTAGATTCAAATCAGATCATGCTATATGGGGCACTTTTCCCTAGATAAGCTTGCTCTTGGTCCCAGTAGCTCTTCGAAATTCAAGGATATTTGAACAGGCAAACACGTGATAATGTTGCCATGATACTGGAAAACTGGCAGGATTGGCTTCTGTGAATTTATGTTTGAGCTTAGCATGTTGACATTAAGTGATTCCTTCCATGTGGAAATTGTTTATACATCCTCCAAGAAAACATTTTCTCATCTTTGTTGTTGTAGCCCCAGTCCCAAAAAGGCAGAAGTGTGATCACTGGTCTCCCTGCTCACCTGGGAACTATGCCTATCGGATTCTTAGTGGCGGTGGCACTGGAAGACTGGCTAAAATTTGTTTTGAGGATGATCTGTGAGTACTAGTCTAACTTTAAATCTAAGCAAGTGCTTAGTAGTGTGAAGAAGGATGTTTCATTTTGGTTCAGTAGCAGCAAGTAAGCTCCTACCGGCAGGCTCCTATTCTGGTGAGAGACTTCAGAATATATCTGACAGTATGTAACTCTCTTCTTTTTTTTCCTTTTTTTGTTTTTGGTTGTTTTGTGGTTGTTTTTTTTTTAATACTAATCTCAGATTATTTTCTTTGTTCCTCTACATAAGCTGCATTTAGCTGTTAGTTTCAAATATGATTTTTAATTTTCATGGTGCAGAATAGCCAGTTTACAGTATGTTGAATGGTCAACACCTTCTGAAAGTCAGGTTCTTTCATGGCTACTCAAACTGGACAGGTAGAGTGACTTCAAAACCTTGCAATGATTTTTTTTTTTTTTTGTGTAGATATCATCCACACAGAATACGACCACAAAACCACATTTTATCTTAGTTTTTTTTCTACTGTATCTTTCTGGCTGCATTTGTATGAAGTACTTTCTTGATCTAACTCATTTTGAAAGAGTAGTGCATCATTGAAGGAAACTGACTGATATAATGTGTGAGATTTTTAAGCCATAGCTCTTGTTTACTACAAAGTCTTGAATTAAATAACTGAAGAAAACATGGACATCAGAAAGTGACTTAGCGTTGGTAAATATAGCTTTGGATCAGAGCTTCTGAATGGATGCATTCTACTGATACTGTATTTATTTCGATTCTAGGCTTATAAGCGAAGAGAAGGGTAATGTTGGAAGAGGTATAAACATAGCCATTGTGAATTGTAAGTAAGAGATAAAATGTTGGAGACAGGCATACTTTTGTACTGCAATAATTTACAAAGATTCTTGGGGGAATTTTATTTTAGTTTGTTTGGTTTGGTTTGGTTTTTTACTAGCTAGTATGGAAGGAAAGGGAAAGGAAAAAATTGCAAACTTGATTCATGCTAAATGTAAGAAAAACAAATCTGAGAGATTTGAGAGAAATAATCTTCTGGATAAACAAAAGATATGTGTTCATAATCAGTATAAGAAAATAAGATGTGTACATAGAAGCAGTATATGTGTATTTTATTAGATAAAAGAACTGTTTCTCATGTAACATAGCAAAAATATCAATGATCTCCAACAGTAAGACTCAACTTTCAAGTTCAGTCCTTGATAAAAGATATCTACTGCCCCACTGGTAAGGGGCAAGCGGTAACTGAGAACTACAGTTCTGCCTCAAGGTACAATCAAGTTACAAACCTTTTCCAGACTTGGTCAGTGGACAGAAAGACAAACTCAAAGCTTGATTAATATTGAACTGTTATTCTATGTCTTTGCTTATAGTAGGAGCTATTGGAAAGCAGAAGGTACAGTTTATTCCCGATCTGGAGGCACCATTTTAATTTAGATGAATAGGAATGGTGATGAAGTGCAGTGTATTCAGTAATGGATCCTGAGAGAAATGCATGCCTAAATGTCATGGGGGAGGGGAAGAAAGGGAGTTCAGATGCACGGTCAAGTTGACTTTGATCACAAAACACTTATGTTCCAGTTTTTTTGTCACAGTATTGCTAAGCAAGATCTTGACCTTGTCTAAACTTGCATGATTTTATTGAAGTCATTGGGTTAAATTACCATAGACAAGAATCTGATCCAAAATTTTTTTTCCCAGTTACCTACTGCATTTTTTTTCCAATAAGGAATCATAAAAACTTTACTGTTTGTAATAGGTAAACAGTAAAAAAAAGAGTTTTCAGCATGGATCTGTAGAGTAAGAGGGCAAATACTCGTCCTGAATGCATAAGTAAGGTTATAGCAAATAGGAGCAGGGAACTGGCATTGTCTTTGCATCTGACATTAGTGGGGAAAGAGAAGTGATATATCAAATTTTACACATTTTTAAACAGCCATTTCCTTCATCACACATATAGTTGTTTTAGCTACACTTTAATCTCCATCTGCAGGTAAATCTGTCCATTATCGTGAAGCAATTTGTAGAGAGACATATTTTCTACATGTCCTCTAATTAGATCAGTCAAGCTAATGACTGTGCTCAATAAGTTTCCTGTGGCATCACACTTGTATTTTATTCCGTAATAACTCTTCCTTCTCTGAACAAATATGGTCTTTTGTAAGAAGGAAGACAGAACTATTAAGGCCAAGCTAACAACACAGAGGAAAAGTGAAAGAATTGTGTGGATTTCCACAGCCTACAGCTTTCTGCATTTTTTTATGATCTCTGCTCATAAGCAGACCAGTTCTAGAATGCTGTTTTACCGCAGACAGATTTTTGCCACCTTTTCTTCTCATCAGCATGATAAACCTGCCATTTAGAATCATAGAATGGTTTGAATCCTATGTTCAGAAGAATTTGCCTTCATGATTTTATCGTATATGGATCAAAGATAAGGCAGAAATGAATCAGGAACTTCTCACTAGAAATGAGTTGATGCATTCTAAATGGAAAAGACCCTCTCAAATAGCAGGGGTATGGGTCTAGGATAACGAAAATCAATTAATTCAGTTGGCATAGATGTAGAAATTTGAAAAGTATTTCCAATTGTACATGTTTGTTTAAAAAAAGATAGCCGTCTAAGCAGGATGCGTTCCTGTCTAAGTCAATGTGCTTTGGCAGGGGAGTTGGTCTAGAAGATCTCTGAAGTCCTACCATTCTGTGATTCTGTGTAATGATGAATATTGACCAAAATGTTTTGGAATGACTAATTGTTTGCATGCCCAATTTGTGATAGGGTAATGATGAGTGTTGAGTTTCTGTCCACTGAGATTCAAATGGTATGAAAGCTTGCACATCTGAAACACTGTGCAGAATAGTATTAAGCTCATTCAAATAGTTTTAGGCTGAACTAATTTTCCTATTTATGGTTGTGACCTAGTGTAGTATATATAAATATAAAAACATGGAAGCATACAGTAAACTGAATTCCTTCTTTAAAATATGAAATAATAAAAAATGATTTAGTCACATTTGATGATTCAGAGATTACATGAAAGAAAATATCCTGCCCAAATCTTAAATTTATGTTATTCCATATTCCTTCCGATTTAAAAACTTAAACAAAAGAAACCTCAGAATCACAATGATACGCAAAGTTAGAGATGCCTAGCTTTAGCTGAAAACACTGTGTATGCCGATTGAATGTAACAATTTTTGCTTACATTTACACAACTTTTTTTTTTAATTACAGATAAAACAGGAAAAGTTACATCAGCGCAATTTTTTGACATGTGGAAAGGAGGTAGGGAAAAGAGTGTGATAGAGGTTTTGTTAGTATTTCAGCATTAAGAAAGGACTTATATAATTATCCTGCTCTTTCAAATGACTATAATTTTATTATCGAAGGGGATTAGCTAGAAACAAACAGCTGTTTTCTTCATAAAATATGCTCTGGTCAGATCTCATGACAAATTTTGCCTGAAAAGGTGAATTTCTCCTGTTGGTTAAGAAATTAGTTGTCTTTTTTTTTTTTTTTAATGATCTTGCTGATTTTTTTTTTATTGTCAAATTGTCATTTTTAAATTGTCTCTTTTTTTTCTCCATTATTTCAGTTTGGTAAGGAATAGCAGGAATAGCACTTAACCAGGTACCGCATCCGTATACTTCACTTAGCAAAATTCCTTTTCCAGGCATATTTTGTTCTGGTTTAGTTGTAAGATCATCATTGGAAATATAGTAGTCTGTCTTTTAACATCCCTTCACCTAGCTAGAAAGATGACCTTCTTTAAGAGTAGCTTTTAACACATTTTCCAAACTTCGAACCATAACAGTTTCCTTACCTATTAGTAAGGAGAAACAGAATGCTATGAGGCATTGGAAGCTGATTCTCTGACCACTTAAGAATTCTTGTGACTGACCTTATATGCATGAATAGAAATCACATTGGGACTAATTACGGGGCTACAATTTTATATACAGTATGTAGACTGTAATGTCTGTAATGTTACTTTTTTTTTTGTATGGAAAACAAGTGTCTTGTGTATGTTTAGCAATCACAAAACCAATAAATAGCTTAGTGCTGCATATAGGCTGCCACTTACTGAAAGTGGGTGTACAGTGGGGTGTGTAATTCAGCTCTGCAGTTAGTGTGGTAGTAGGAAGCTCACGGAATAGCAATGTCTTCTCCTGGGCTATTCCGTGCTTTCCTTGTGTGTATAATATTATGTGAGCTAAACATAAAAAAACATCTATATACTTACCTTGGGTGTAACAGGCTTTTGTAGAAGTCAGAATTATCTATGTTTACTACTGGGAAATGCAGATAAACCCATGCTTTCCTAGCCTTCAGTGAGAGCTAACAGCTTTCTGCACTTTTCAGGATTAGGCCCTCTGCCTGTAAACAGAAGAATTGCCTAATTAGGTCTCACTTTGAATAGGCAAGGCCAAAAAATGAAAACAAGTTGAAAGTAGGTGGAATGTGGTATGTGTGTAATGAATAATCAATTGTGTTTGATTCAACAGACCACTCAGACGAGATGGTGACTTTCATTAAAAACGCACCAGAAGGGTCCCTCCTTTTGATGGTGACTCATGATGATGGAAGCACCCGGTAAGCAAGTTATTGATGACAGGCTACGGAACAGAGCAATGAATAGCTTGAAAATCGCCATTGCATAATGGTGTACAGGAATGGTAAATTTCATTCTGTAGTCAGGGTTGTTCTCTCCTTTCCTGCCTAAAAGGTTTTGATTCCATGTCCATTCAGTGCTTGCCCATATCCTGTATTTTGATGCTTACAAAGATAGATAGATAGTGTTGTATTTGTTTAAAAGCACCGGTTTTGCTCATAAAGGGCACTGCAGTTACCACTGGGTCACGACCTTCTATTAAGAAGGTATCCACACCTCCAATCATAATGTATCTAGTTTGCATTCCTTCTTGCATCTTCACCTGATTCAAGTGCTTTCATATCTAGAGTTCTTTTATTTGAATTCACGATATGGTAAGGGAAAGACTGGATAATTTCATAATGATAACATGATAAGCATTTGATGCCCTTGTCCTTATTTAAGAAGGGTTGAAATATCAAATAGTATTTTAGATACATTTTTCTTTCTGCTGTGCTGTTACAAACAGGTTGTATTAACATCAGGAATGTGGAGAAGAAAAAAAAAGAATTTTGCTCTCTGAGTTTAATGGCTACTAAGACATCTCTCAGGATTTTTTAAACTTCTCATTGTTGTTTCTGCTGACCTGCTAATGTGAGGTGTGAATCAGCTGTGTTCTTCTTCAGCATTTTTCACATCCAGAATTTTTAACACTTTTTTTCACTAAATTTATCCTAGGTTGAAAGATGGTGCCAAAAAATTAGTAGAAGAGCTGGGAAGTAAAGAAATACAGAACATGAAGTTCAGGTCAAGCTGGGCTTTTATAGCTGCCAAAGGCTTCAAACTCCCAGACGATATCCAAAAAGAAAAGGTCAGGTTCATTTTATTTTCACTTTATATTTGCCTGCATATCAGGTATAACCTTCAGGTGCAGATTTTGTGTGTTAGCTATAATAGCTGTAGTCTCTATTCAGCAAGCCTCAGTCGTACAAAGCAAGTTCTCTAATGTGTCTCTAATGTTTGGATATACAGTCCTGACTCCTACCACACCAGCCCTAAATCATCTGTAGACAAATTTCAGAAGTGACCGGCGATTCTAGAGTCTCAGTTTTGAAACGTCCAACCTTACATGCTGTACAGAGACTTACATTTTCTTCTGGAAGGACAAATTCCAAGGACTTGCTAAAAATAAAGACTGTTTTTATATGAAAATTGGGCTGTCTCAAGTAGGTTGTGCAAATACAGCAATGGTTGCATCATGAAACTTTTCTGAATAGCTTGCCCGCAGGCTTCAGGAGGACTAAAGATACCATTTTTATATCAGATTTCTGTTTGCATCTGTGACCTTGTTGTATTCGCTTTTTATAAGCCCAGTAGTGCTCATCTGTATGACAGAGAGGCAGACAGAAATGAGAAACCGAATGCAGAGGTCAGTTCCTTTGATGATACTGACTCCAAAGGCATGTGAAACTTCCATAGGTTTGTTTTTTTTCCCAGAATATTGTTGCAATCTTCTTCACATTACAGAGCTTCTGCAGGAAAAAGGTATTCAATTTAGTGTATGTTATGACAGCCATCTGGGAAATAAATAAAGCACTCTGTGTTAGAGAGAAACTGGTGGAATCTTTACCTATTATGTCAAGCAAGATATGCAAAATGCTACTTGGCTTCCCAGTCGCATCCCATTACCCCTTTCTGTTGTATGAAGTTTGACAATCTAATTTGTAAATGAAGAACCAAATAGTGATTTTTTTTTTTTTTTTTATTTTTTTTTTAACAGATAAACCACTCTGACAAGAACAACAGATATGGTGGCTGGCCAGCTGAAATCCAAATAGAAGGCTGTATACCAAGAAACCTGATCTGAAAAAATGCATACCTCATTAATAAAGACGATTCTATATTTTTATATCAATCACTGTAGTAAATTGCCTCCAAAACCCAATAAGCATCTGAACACTAGTTGTAAAATAAGTCACTGACACAGTTTTTAACCTGTCTTTCCTCTGTGAGGCTTTACTCCTATCCAAAACCAAATAGGTATTTTGATGACAAGTGGAAATAAAATACTTTGTTTTAGAATTACCATGTTCAGGAAGTCAGTCATAAAATACCATGATTTTTGAAAGTGAGTATACTTTGTCATTAGTAATTTTAGGGGGTTGGTTTTTTCGTTTGTTTGTTTTTAATGTAATAAGGCTTTTCTTTTGGTTCTCTTTAAAGACTAATATGCAAATAGAACTTAGTCTAAATTGTAATATAAAACTGCTAGCAATAAAGCAAATTGTTTTGATGTTACTTTATTAGTAATGTTGCTTCTTGTCAGAAAAAGTATGGAAATAGCAGTTAACATTTCTTGAGCTGGTTTTAGTGATTTTGACAGCATGGAATAGCAATGTAAACATCAAGTTACTTGAATTATTTTACCAAATTTAAGCTGCAAATCTACATGGCCCCCTGTACTCGGCACTGGTGAGGCCCCACCTCGAGTACTGCATTTGGGCCCCTCACTACAAGAAGGACATTGAGGTGTTGGAGCATGTCCAGAGAAGGGCTACAAAGCTGGTGAGGGGCCTGGAGGACAAACCTTATGAGGAACAACTGAGGGAGCTGGGGTTGTTTAGCCTGGAGAAGAGGAGGCTGAGGGGAGACCTTATCACCCTCTACAACTACCTGAAAGGAGGTTGTAGAGAGATGGGGGCTGACCTCTTCTCCCTGGTGACAAGTGATAGGACGAGAGGAAATGGGTTCAAATTATGTCAGGGGAGGTTTAGGCTGGATATTAGGAAACATTTTTTCACTGAAAGGGTTATTAAACATTGGAATAGGCTGCCCAGGGAGGTGGTGGATTCACCATCCCTGGAGGCGTTTAAAAAAAGGGTAGATGTGGTACTTAGGGACATGGTTTAGAAGTGGCTTTTGTCAGGGTAGGTTAATGGTTGGACTTGATGATCTTAAAGGTCCCTTCCAACCTCAGCAATTCTATGATTCTATGGTTTATTTTAATTATTTTTTCTTCCTGTAAGTTTCATAGAGTCATAGAACGGTTTAGGTTGGAAGGGACCTTAAAGATGATCTAGTTCCAACCCCCCTGCCATGGGCAGGGACACCTCCCACTAGACCAGGCTGCCCAAAGCCCCATCCAGCCTGGCCTTGAACACCTCCAGGGATGGGGCATCCCCAACTTCCCTGGCCAGCTGCCACTACCTAGTTGTAGTCACTGTTGTGTTCCCAGCAGCTTTCTAGCATTGTGTCCCCTACCAGCCTCTAAAGTTGCTTGCTACCAGTTTGCAAACTGCTCCATAGCCCAGGGATGCTGCCAATTGTGACCTAGCCAATTGCACTTTAGCACTCCTGTCATCCAGATCAATGCCAAGATATATATGGCTTTTGTAGGTTCATTTTCTCAAATGTACAGATTTGTGTCACCAATAATTTACCCAAGCAGTGTTCATGTTACTGGCAAAACGCTTATTCCTTTACATTGCAAACACCCTTTCTTACATGCATGAAATATAAAAATAACTTAATTACTGTACTAATGGTCAGCAATCCTCAGAGTGCCAAGCTCTGAGACAGTCCTCAAACTCCGTGCAGTCTGACAGTCATTGCCTTCTACTCCAGGCCATAATTAATCTTGCATCAATTACAATTAATTTTTACATCAATTTCTTTTTAGCAGTTACTGTGAAGTGTACAAGTACTCCAAGCACTCCATTCTCTGCAAGTACTCCATTCTTTACATTTGCTCCATTCTTCATACCCTGTGCAAGTACTCCATTCTTTACAAATGGTCAACAGTAAAAGGTCCATGCCTGTAATCTGAATCACAGATCAAACCACAAAGAACCTTTCGCAGCACAAGTCCCTGCAAAATGTTCTCTAACTCCGTTGCGTGTTCACTTTTTCAGAGGTGCAGTTGAGTCATCTAGACGAGTGTTAATAATCTGCAATGCTGAGTAGCTATCGTCAGCTTCGTTTTTCTTTGCTTGTGACGCGGTGTTTAAATATGGTAGGCAGAGGAGCCTCAAGGATGTTGATAACACGCTGATCTCAAGAAATCATGGAAAAGTGGTCACCACGTTTTCAATCTCTTTTCAGAATAGAAGCAATCTTACAGAGCGTTGGTTTGAAACTGGGATTTTGACTTGGCACGCACAACTTGAGCACTTTTAAACTAACTGCCTTGTGAGTAGAAGAGGAAAGCTTTTTCATGGACCTGTAATTCTGAAAAAAAACAAAACTGAGGAAATGCTAAATAGCTTTGGATTTAAAAATAATTAAAAGACCAGCAAGTTAAACATTTAATTTTAGTTGGGGGTAAGGCCACAGTGTGTAGGATCCCTAATGCAGATGTCCTTCTTTACCTTCTCTGGCTCTAGACCACAGGCAAACTCCAGTGTTGGAGGTCAGTGCTGTCAATGCCAGGTGACACTGCCAACCACAAGCAACCAGTAGAAAGCAAATTGCCGTGCTCTCCTGGGTAAGGTAGGTGCGGTGGTCTTCACCACGCCTTGTGGAATACTTCTGGGTGGCTACTACAGCATGCAGGATCACCACCACGAAATGAGGTTAACACCTGCAGAGCAATTCATCTTTTGCTAAACCCCAGGCGGCAAACCCAATGGGAAAACGGGAACTTTAGGCAGTAGCATTACCTGGGCCTTGGGTTTGTGTATTTAAGAGCCAAACGGCACAGCAGGTGGCAGCAGTGTCTTTCCAGAGCCTCTGCATCCGTCGTAGAAGTACGCGACCTCTCTGCAGTTACCTGTCCCAGACAGACACACTGGAAGCCACAGACAGGGGTGGAGGTCACCCTGCCTTTCGCCTGCAGCTGGGAGAGGAGGCAGCAGCTTAACGTGGCCTCTTAACGTGCCAGACCTTCCTTTCCTGCGCTTTGCCAGTAGCATGCTCCCATTTCAAATATCCCCACCAGCCTACCAGTCGGCATTCCTCACAAGAAAGTTCAGGTAGGCCCCTTGTATCCCCTGATCAATTACACGTTTTAGATAGAAGCGATTAGAAAAAGTAGCTATCAGTCCCACTTTTCCCTCCAGTGTGAACGTGACATAACCAGTCCCATACAAAAATAAGTACCTGGACAGAAGCCCTTCCTTATCTCTCCTTTTAAGAAAATGAAAAGTATTTCAGGGTCTTGGTATGTCTCTTAAAAATCCCTGGATCCCTGGCAGTCCAATTTGATGGCAGTGGTAGGAAATATTGATCAGATAATAGGTAACATTTTCAGTTTCTCAGCAGTAACTGTTGCTTTAGTTCTTTGTGCAATGTTATCTACCTCAAAGTGGGACGACGTTTCCATTATATTTAAAAGAAAAATACAAGAAAGGAAAAGTTCTTCAGTGAAAGATGCCCTTTTGCAGGCAGACTGTGCTTAAAGCAAAACTCCCACTGACTGCAATCCACTCTGAAGAGCAAAAAAGAAGCTGATGCTTCTACTTACACATAATGCCTGGTGGGAAGTAATATATGAGTGTCATATCTCTGATCTCTTCTTAGCTGCAAGTGAAATGCTGAGCAATGACTAGAATCCAGGGGATTAAGATGTGTGGTTTTAATAAAGTTTGAGCAACAGCAATTCCTCATTTCCTGGGTCTCTGAAGTTTTGATTTCACTTCTCTGCTGGTTTCTTTGTGTTGGGTTTTTTTTCTTTCCAGCGGAGATTTTCAGCAGCATCAAAAATGTAGATTCTCCCCTTTCAAATGCAAACTTTACACAAGCAGCTCTAACATGACTTTTTCCCTCTTACAAAGACGAGAGCATAGAGAGAGATGCTTTAGGTTGGCCCAGTCCCCATTGCAGGTCTCATTAAAAATTTTAAAAAATAATTTTTTAATAGTTTTATTTCAGCCAAAAGCAATATGCATTTCAGGCTTGAACTTCTGATATAAATCTTACGTGGTTATGCTTTTATAGCTGCTTTCTATCTCCTGGGCATTCCCCACCAGAGTTCTCAGTCACGAGACTGAGCTTCTACCCTCTCCCACACACCAGGAGGTCTGTAACAACCTGGACATGTAAAAGAGGAATGAGGTCTTGAAGTAAGACTTTCCAAAGGGTTGTTAGTGCTTTGAGGTCACATCTGACTATAAATTCCTGTTTTAGTCCCACCCTGGCTCACTGAATAGCATTGTGCTACCTGATCAGATTTTATTGCCTGCAAGGACTAGAAGTGGAAGAATTAGACCTTGTGTATCTCTGGATTTTGCAGCCAGGACAGAAAACACCATTCACAGCTAGTTTCTGATTTTCCTTCTGATAATTTACAGGATAGAACTGGAGCCTATGAGCAAAATTCCACTTTCTGTGAGACTTGTGTCTATCACAGTGATCCACGTCTGGATGGCTGGCTGGTTGCTGAAGTCTCTACTTGCCACATTGCCACTCACCAGCTAAGCAAGCATTCCTCGCAGGAGACCAACAGGAGCTCAACAGTCCCAAATCAGCAGTCTTTTGACTGCTGATTGTTGAAAATCCCCATTGTAACAAAAATGGAAGAGAAAGACCACTCCTCCTCCATCCTCACATCCTGCACATTCATGAGGGAGATTTCTGTGCGGTGTGAGGTATTCCTGTCCCCTGCAGGCACAAGGTGCCTTGAATGGATTCGGTCCTTTTGCAAGAAACCTTCAGGCCTAAGCGTAAGTCACTTCTGCTGTAAATTATTGCCTGCTCTGCTGGGGACTCAGTAATTTCCTTGAGAAGAAAATCTAGAAACACAATCAGTAATTTTCAAGTAAAAGGCAAGGGACATATAAGAAAAGGAATTCTGCGATTCACAAATGAATTTCCACTTACTTAGAAACTTTCCAAGCCATTGGTTGAAGATATAAAAGCATGGTTAACAAAGATAAACTACTGCTATCCATTTAGTTTCAGCTCTAAGCTAGCTGATTTGGGCAGGTCACGGGAACTCGCCGTAGCAATGTGGAGCTCAGCAGACTAATGCAGGCAACGTTGAGCCTCACGCTGCTTCTGCTGCACTGCTGCCAACATTGGTTTCGAGCCAACCCCTGAATGTTCTCATCTGCTTGTGGCTTTCTGGCATTGCAGCACAGCAAAGCTCCTAGCAATAGCACTTACACAGCACCATGCAATTAGCTCTGCAGTTCACTGAAGAACTTGAGCCTGAATCAGTCCTGGAGAAGCACTGATCTTGAGAACACAAAAAATAAAAGGCTTTTCCCTCATTTTTTTAACTAGTTCTTGGTAAGCATTGTCCTAGCAGTAAATAATTTCTTCTTGTATGACTTGTTCGTTGATCGTCATTGTAGTTCTTGCCTCTTGTTTCCTTTTTATGCCTATAATTATGCTTTGTCATTTAAAAAAAAATTGAAATACTGGAAATATACCAGTCCCAATGTTACTCCATCTGAAAAAGCATTTAAGCACACAGAAGCACTGCTGCCCCAGCTGGTACAAGTTTTAGCCCTAATTATTATCTGCTACAGGAAATAGTATAGCGATATAAAAGCTCTTCACATGTTTCACTGTGCTCTGATTAAAAATGTAATTAATTTTTTCCAAGTTACTCAAAAATAGTTGAGGTCTGAACAAAAAGTGCTGAGAATCCCACCGTTTATAATCCCTGGCACCATCAGTTGTACCCTCCATTGAGCTTGCCTGGCTCTGTTGGAGAGGTGACAAACAGGAACATGTTCCCCAGCCAACTCACTAATGGTCAGTTAAAAAAAAAACAAGCAAACCAAAAAAACCCAACCTGCAGACCCGGAGCTGAACAGAACTGGTTTTAGAGGAGGCAAAGAGAACACGGAAATAGTATCTAACGTGTAAATAGCACTGCATACGGTAAATTGAGAAGTAACCTGGAGCTGCAGACGAATGGAGAAAGGTGTAAACGTGTTAGAAAACATATGTACGTGAGCCTAAGTGCAAGAAGTAAGGGGGGGGAGGGGCGGGGAGAAAGAGAAGCGAAGGAAGAAACCACCAACATGAGCATCGTATTCTTCCTATTGAAGGACTCCAGGTGCTTACAACACTGTAATATCCCACCACCACCACCACCGTGAAACCACTGACCTTAGGAACCAGAGGAGCAGCAGAGGAATGACCTAAGTGTGTTACAATTTTACTTGTATTATTCCTATTATTGTGGCTTTTCCTGTCTAGAAGCACTCTACCTGCACTATCGTTCTTTGCTTCTCTGTAATAATCAGATAATGTAACAGTGATTCTTGAGTTAGACTATTATTTGCATTATACTAACAATAGATTAGCGTCTAAATATATATACACACATACACACACACATATATATATCTATGGTGTACTTCCTCTTTGTCTATAAACAAGGCTTTGAATGTAAGAGCGCTCCAGCTCCTGCTTGCAGCGCACTTTCTCCCTGGTGACCCAGCAGGAATGGAAATTTGTGCCTCCTCTACTACCAGCCAAGAACTGCAAGAGACAACTTCTCAGACCCTTTTATCGTGTCTCCCTTTCCACTTCCCGACTGAGGTATTCTTCCCCCTGCTCTTTGAGTGAACTGAGCCTCTTGCCTATGACAATATCTTGCCTGTTCTTCAGGTAAGCTGTGGGAGCAGAACATGAGGATGCACAAAATGGCCCTACAGGTATTTGCCTTCATTCAAACGTGGAGCCAAATAAACCAATTTTTTTACAGATTTGGAAGCACTCTATTTTATACAGGGTGCCTGTGTCTATATAAGTGACTGCCCTCAGGATCATGGGTGTATATGCATGCCCTGACTACGCACCTTCTCCATGTTCAGATGGCTATGTTACCTGCTGGTTTATTTAGAGGCATTACTTGGCAAATGCCATTCAGAGGCTGTTTGAGGAGCCTCGCCGTTCATTCCTCACCCCCCTTACAACACTCCCCTTTCTTGGAGAAAATAATGACAACAAGGCCCTGAGGGTCATTTTGGCAGCCCAGATACCATCCTTTTCAGTTTCCTAACTATTGCAGTCTAGACCTTTCCTCACTCCTCTCCCAAATGCAGGATGGTCTGTAACCCTCTTTGTCCAAGTTCTTTTGTTCTGTAAGGATAGCCAGAAATGCCGGGGGATTTTCAACATTTTCCAGCGTGTGAATCATTTAGAAATGGCAAATGGCTCACAGGGTCTCACATACACAACTAAACCTCGCTGATTTCCCCCATGTTTGCATGGAAGAATGAGCGAATTGCCCAAGGGTTTTTCCAAGCAGCTGTGTGGAAGCAGCACTGAGGAAAATGATCCCCATTGAGCAGGAGACAGAGAAGCGGTAGGAGGAAGGGAGAGCGGGCTGCTGCTGAGATGGGCGGGCCTCGTGGCTTGGCCCATGTTTGCCCAAAGCTCACTTCGGCATAGACTGCCACTCTCTGTCAGGGGAGCCAGGGTCCCGTCTCGCTCTGCTGCACACGGGCACAGGAATTCAGGACCCTCTCAGTGATCAGAGGCTTTCACCTGATGATGGCACCATCCCTGGGATACTATAAGCAAGAAAGCGACCTCTCCCACTCCTTCTTTCGACAGTAAGGGAGGGAAAGGGAATGACAAAAGTTTGAGAGGTTAAAAGGAGCCAAGAAAGAAAAAACGCAGAGCGAACCCTAAAATAAGAGCCTCTGGAGCTGCAAAACCCAAGCCCGCATTCAGAAGAAAATCCTTTCAGGCAAGCTTAATCAAAGTCTCCTTGTTCCCGGAATAACAGCCCTGTCTACAGAACTAAGTTTTTTCCCTCCACTCAGAGATGACGGCATACAGTAGATTTTCTCGGCGCCAACCCCGCAGCCCTCATTTGCTCGCGCTCCACTGTTCTCCACGAAACAAATTGCAGCTCTGTTCAGTGCCACTGCAGGGACAGCCCCCATTGCACAGAAGAGCTCTTCAAAGACCAGGACGCTTTAACTTTTACTCTTATAAATATAGCGGCTTCCCAAACAGAGCCTTTTGTGTCTCTCACTGCATCCAGCATCTTGCGGCTGGTCTCCCACAGCTGATCTCATGTCCCTGGCAACTGGGAGGCGAGGGACATGATTTCAATGGCTATTCATGCTTGGCTAAATACACTTCCCGCTAGCAGCCATTAAATCCTGGTCTAGAGACAGGAGACCCAACACTCAGTGTATCTACAGGGGTATTTATTCAGACGAGCTAGAAAAAAAGTCAGAATGGAAAATAACCTTTCACTCACTTTGCTGCTGTAGCTGACGGGTTCAAAGCAAAACGAAAGCAAACCCCTTCCGCAGAAAGAATGGAAAACAAATGTTTGCCTCCCCTTTGGAGACCACTGCCCCGTGACTCCTCATGCTTCTGTCTTTTATAATCAAAGACACTGCCCATAATTACTCTGCTGTTGACCAGTATTAAAGATCAAGCAATCTGACATTTATTGTGGTAAGTGCTTTATCCTGACACGGAGGATTTTCTGATCTGGCTTTTAATCCCCTTCACTTGAAATGCACAGAGCTCTTTATCATCATATAAGCGCATGTGCAAGTATGTTATGGTTAAACCTTTTTTACAAACTGGTAGCTCAGTTTGACAGGCAGTGTTGGGGGGCAGAGCTACCCACGGGCTGGCATGGCTGAAACCCTGACTCAGGTTCTCCTGTCCCTGGGATCACAGGTACTGCCCTGGTTCCCCTCCAACTCACTCAGGAGGTGTCTGTCTCCTTCAGCATGGACCAAGGGAGGCAGATCTGTGGGGCAAAATACTCCCTGCCAAGGCCTCCTTGGCCTCACTGTACACAGCGCCTCGGGGAGGAGGAGGAGTTTGCTTCGGATGACGTTTTGTTTGCTTTCAGGGACTGTACACCTGAGACAGACCGAGGTGCATTAGGTGCACATCTGTTGGCTGGCTCTCATCCAAAAGCAATCCAGTTTGGATGCGTTGAATCTCCCCTTTGACGTGAGGCAAAATGCTGTAGCTGGGGATGACCCCAAGAATTGCTTCAAAAGCAAGTCAGGAGCAAAATGCAGCCTTGGACAAAACAACGCTGCTTCTGTGTGCCTCAGTACCGCTGGAGAATTGGGGTGGAAGGCTGGTAAAGTGAATCCTTCCTGCAGTCTCTAGGAAAAGCAATACAGACAGGGCTTTTGGGACTGAGCTTTTGCCCAACAACTATCTCCGGCTCATGCAATTGCTGGCAAAGCCAGGCCCTCTTCTGCTCTGAGGGCTCTCAAGCTGTTGATGAGTTCAAAGCAGGGCCAGGTCTTCTCCTTTCATTCACAGCTCAAGGTGATTTCTGCTTTCTGATATTAAAAAGAAAAATCATCCCCTATTGGTAAAAGCAGGAGCTTAACTACTGCTCCCAGTAGCCAGTCGCCCTATGCGCAGGACTGCCACCACAGTACACAGTGTTGGCTGAGGAGGAGTTGTTTAGCAAACAGCTGTTACAGCCCAATACAACATTTGTAATTCTGTACCAGTAGAGCACCACTTGCATTGGCACTTGCTTTCAGGGATAGTCCAGTATGTCATGTAGGAGAAGATCAGGATATTCAATGCACAGTGCAAAGAGCTGATGGCTCAGACATGTAGAAACAGCAGATGCCTCCACATGGGGCAGAAAAGGGTTTGACCACAGGACTTTTTCTGAGGGCCACTTCTCTGGGGACTGCGCATGTTTGAACTAAAATTACGGCTAATCTATTGATCTTTTGAGTGTGTTGAAAGGCTCACTGTCGCAGAAGAAGAAAGGACCTCTTGCAGGGGTCATACCTGTGCTGAATGAGGAGTTCTTCCTGAGTGGTTGTTGTTAGTTACACTCTGAGGTAGCTTTTGATATCAAGTACATAAGCTATACTGTTCTCTAGTCATCACAAGAGGGTTGCAAAGGCTTGGTCAGGCCTGTTGTGGTGATTTCATTGGCCGAAAAGTCCTGTAGACTCAAAGCTTCTTCCGCACAACTAAACAAGTGATGATTTTGAGAAACACGAAAAGTGTCTGAACCTCATAATTTGCCTGGGCTCCACACATCCCTGTTCACTTCAACAGCTACAGCCCCGGCCTGAGGGCACCTCTGCACACACCCAGCAACTGCTTTGGAGTGATCTCTTCTGCTCTACTGACATCCCCACCACTGACAGCTTATATGAACAATCTGTGAGGGCTCTTCTCTAGAGTCCTGGGGTCCTGTTTCACATCATTTCAGAATCACGGAATCACGGAATCACGGAATCTTCAGAGTTGGAAGGGACCTCTAGAGATCATCTAGTCCAACTCCCCTGCTAGAGCAGGATTGCCTAAAGCACATCCCTCAGGGCTGCATCCAGGCGGGTCTTGAAAATCTCCAGAGAAGGGGACTCCACACCCTCCCTGGGCAGCCTCTTCCAGTGCTCTGTCACCCTCACTGTAAAGAAGTTTTTCCGTGTATTTGAACGGAACTTCCTATGTTCTAGCTTGTGCCCATTGCCCCTTGTCCTGTCACTGGGAACCATTGAAAAGAGCCTGGCTCCGTCCTCCTTAAACCCACCCTTTAGATACTTGTAAATGAAAATGGGCCAGGAGCACAGCAAGTTCAGGTCCTGATGGACTTCCCTGTCACAAAACCCATGTCCACATACAGCTCCAGCTGATGCTGCTGAGTGCCCTTCCCTTGACAATTTATGTTTCTCTTCCCAGGTCAAGCAATTTTTAAGCTGTTTAAGGGTTTGGTTTTCCTTTTCGTTTTATACCAGTTTGGATATTTTTCTTCAATTATTCCTTTTTCCACTTATTTTTTGGTAGCTTCTGTTTGCTGGGGTTATTTTATTTATTTTGGCAGGATGTTTTATTGTGCATCATTTTTTGGGGTGTGTGTTCTTTTTCCTAGTAGTTGTTTGTAGGATTTGTTTCTTTACTGCTGGCTTAATTTTTGTCCTGGCTTGTTTGTGGGACTTCTATTTATTTATTTAGGGAGGGATTGTTTTTGTAGGGATTTTTGGCTTTCTTTTTTTTTTTGTCAGTGTTTTTCTTAACAGTTGTCTGAGGATGTTAATGTATTTGGAGTTTTTTTGAAGGTTCTTATCCACTCAGCAAGGACAGGTGCAAAATCCTGTTCCTGGGGCAGAATAAACCCCTGCAGTGACATGAACTGGTGACTGGCTGGCTGGGGAGCACCTCTCCTGGAAAGGACCCTGGAGGTCGTGGTGGACATTAGCATCATAGAATAGCTTAGGTTGGAAGGGACCTTAAAGATTATCTGGTTCCAACCCCCCTGCCATGGGCAGGGACACTTCCCACTAGACCAGCCACATCCATCCTGGCCTTGAACATTTCCAGGGATGGGGCATCCACAGCTTCTCTGGGCAACCTGTTCCAGTGTCTCACAACCCTCACAGTGAAGTCTGTCTTCCTAATATCTGATCTAAATCTACCTCTTCCACATGAGCCAGCAGCACGTCCTGGCAGCAATGAAAGCTGGCAGCACCCTGTGCCTTGTGGACAGGAGCAGGTGGGAGATGGAGGGGTGGGACCTGGACAAGCTAGAGAGGTGGGCCTGAGCAAACCTTATGAAGTCCAACAAGGCCAAGTGCAAGGTCTTACACTTGGGTCGGGACAACCCTCACTATCTATACGGGCTGGGGGACAATGTGACAGAGAGCAACCCTGTGGAAAAGGATTTGGGGGTACTCATGGATGAAAAGCTGGACGTGAGCCAACAATGTGTGCTTGCAACCTAGAAGGCCAATCGCATCCTGGGCTGCATCAAATGAATTGTGGCCAGCAGATCCAGAGAGGTGATTCTGCCCCTCTACTCTGCTCTTGCGAGACCTCACCTGGAGTACTACGTCCAGCTCTGGAGCCCTCAGCACAAGAAGGACATGGACCTGTTGGAGCGGGTCCAGAGGAGGGCCACAAAGATGACCCGAGGGCTGGAGCACCTCTCCTCTGAAGACAGGCTGAGAGAGTTGGGGTTGTTCAGCCTGGAGAAGAGAAGGCTCCGGGGAGACCTTATAGTGGCCTTCCAGTACCTGAAGGTGGCCTACAGGAAAGCTGGGGAGGGACTGTTTGCAAGGGCATGTAGCGATAGGACGAGGGGCGATGGTTTAAAACTAGAGCAGGGTAGGTTTAGATTGGACATTAGCATGAAGTTCTTTACTGTGAGGGTGGTGAGACATTGGAACAGGTTGCCCAGTGAGGTGGTGGAGGCCCCATCCCTGGAGACATTGAAGGCCAGGCTTGATGAGGCTCTGAGCAACCTGATCTAGTTGAAGATGTCCCTGCCTACTGCAGGGGGGTTGAACTAGATGACCTTTAAACGTCCCTTCCAGCCCAACACATTCTGTGATTCTATGATTCTATGACTGTCGCCCTCTGCTTGGCACTTGTTAGACCTCATCTAGACATGGCCTCCTGGTTAGAGGTCCCAGTATGGGAAAGACATGGCCAGAACGGCAAGTTTGAGGGAGGTCGGGGCAGAAGCAGTGGCCCCATGGTTTGCTCAACCCAAGGAAGGGGTGGCTGGGAGGGGTGGATTTGTAGCACCCTCCAGCACCTATGTCTGAGAGAATGGCGCTGGGCCCTTTGCAGAAATGCACAGTGGGGGAATGAGAGACAGGGGGCATACACAGAAACTGTGGGGATATATCCGGATGGATATAAAGAAGAAAAAGAAAATCACCCAAAGGCTATTTAATCATTTAAATGAATTTCCCAGTGAGGCTGTGGAATGTCTATCCTTGGGGCTTTCAAGACTCAATGAGACAACACGTGTGAATCACTTTTTGAGTTATAAGGTTTGTCTAGATGATATCTGCCACCCCCTTCCTGCCTGAATAATTTGATGATTAAGGATTTTACCTAATGATTTATGTCACATAGTGATCCTGCCAACTAGTGGATTTACATTGCATGTTGATATTCCTTTTTTAAAGTATAATCTGAATTTGCTTTGACAAATGCTTGGCCTTTCATCTTTTACATTGTGTCCCATTTTTCTGTTCATTAAAATTATTTCAAAACATACTCTACTTCTGAGATTTAAACAAAATTCTACTTAATCTGTTTTTAAACATCTTTTATTGTGTTGTCTTAATCTGTAGAGCTGTATTGTCAATGAAATGCTGTTATAAGTCATTACATAAACATTAAAACTGTTTTCAATGCATTACACTAAAATATTTCCCAGTAACGGGGTAAAGATTTTATTTTGCTGATTCAGGAGAAAATAAGAGAGCCAAAATCTTGACACTCGGAAAAAGGAGAACCTTGATTGCTCTCATCACAGAAAGTTGGGACTGCCCAGAGCTTCTCTTTTTCTTTGAAACATAGTCCTGTGATTAAACAAAACCCCATAACCAAATCAATCACATAACAAAGGCACTGCTGAAAATTAATAAGCCAATCGACAGTAGGACTTAGAAGCCCATCAGATAGGTCTCCTGTATGCTTGCAAGCAAGAAGAGGGATGGTGGCAGAGGCCAGGAGAGCTTGCAGCTGGGGTCCCCTGCCATGGCCCGTGCCGAGTGGCCGTGCTGACCGTGCAGCGCTGGCTCGGTGTCACTGCCTGCCACCTGCCTGCAGCCACAGCTCAGAAACAAGCCCTCTGAGTCACTGCTGGATGAGGAAGTAGGAGGAAGGGCTGGCTGTAATGAACTCTGGGCCTGCTGTTCAGTCGGGCCCATGGACTAGAGTAACCTTCCAAAACCACCAGAAACTGGGAGCAGCTGATTGAGGCAACGGTCAAAACCAGCAGGAGTGAGAAATAAGGGCTGATCTTGCATCATACTTGCAGAGCCCCCAAATGGACAAAGAAAACTGATTTTGCTTAACAGCTTACAGCCTATAAAAACACGAAAAATCAGGGCAGGACAGCAAAGGCAGCAGAAGAGGGAGCATCCTGGTCCAGTAACGTCGAGAAAACAGCAAAAGGACCAGAGGAGGAGCTCGAGACCTCAACTGCCCCCAAGCAGTGCACAAAGCTGATAAATCCCACCGTGTGTCTCTTTGCTTGCTTGTCGGCCATCTCCAGCAGCCTCAGCCATACCCTGCAGCCTCCGAGAGCAAAGGCGCAGCCCAGGTGCACGGTGTCACGGCTTGTCACAGTGGCTGGGCTGGGAAGTCTCGCTGTGAGGTGGAAAAAATACTCCCTCTCCGGCGGAGGGGGCCCTCACCCAGTTGCTTTTGTCATGAGGGGTGAGGAGGCTGAAAGGGTTCGCCGGATGGAGCAGGACCAGCATCCCCAGCAAGCAGCCCGGGTTGGGGCGGGGCACGGCAACTCGCCCCGTCTCTGCCCAATCTGGCCAGTTTCACCCCACATGCAAGTGAGCCGACTCAGTGAGCTGACTTTTGGGGGGAGAAAAATGGGGGGGGGGGGTTTGTTGCTTATGGACAATCTCTCCAAGTTCCTCTCCATTTGGCCCCATCACCCCCCTGCGCAGTACAGCCGAGAGAGCTGACGGCCAGCTGTGCCTGTGAGGAGTTTCGTTTCTGTCATCAGTGAAACAACAGGAGGAAAGTTGGCTGGCGTATAAGGAAACGAAAGGAAAAAAAATCCCAATGCATTGTGTTATTGCTTCCAGGGCTATCATGAATCTAGTCCCGTTTCATTTCAGGACTGCTTTCGTTTCTCCTGATTTCTGTCACAGTGTGTAGGTGGAGCCTGCAAATAAAAAAGCACCGGGAGAAGCTGAAAAAAAAGTTACTCCTTCTTCTTGCTACAGGACACTACACAGGTAGAATTTTCTCTTTTCCTTCTTCTAAAAATAATCATGCAATTTTTTACTGTTATCTTAATTCCTTTTAATAGTTCCATGTGAGAAGGCTGCATAAGTGTCTAAAGTAAATATAGTTAAATAAGGTTTCCAGGAGTAGGGTCTGTTGTTTTCTGGGGTGGGGAAAAAGAGAAGACATTTGTATTATTTCGTCTTTAAAGGGAGATGACTGAGAGATGGCATTTAAATTGGAACACATTTTTTTAAAATACGTACTGTGTGGGGGCAGTGTTCAGTAACACAGTCTAGCTGGCAGTATTCATTTGTAGCATCATATGCTTTGCATTGCTTCGTTTCTCTTCTGAGAAGACAGCTAGAATTAATAAACCTACAACCCAGAGACCGTGGAGATTACCCAAATATCCTGAAGTCACAGGATATGTCAGACCGAAGTCCGTGTGGTCCCCTGGCTGGACACGGTGAATAAATGCAAGAGCTGCGTGGATTCAGCGCCGCAGCTTTGCGCTTTGGGTTTGATAGGGGATTTTGTTATTACCCCTTGAGAGGCAAAGCCAGGATCATTAGAGGAAAACGAGGCAAGGTTGGGGGGCTTCCTGCAGATGTGGTTGTGTAGTATTGTGCCGGGCGGTGGAGATGGACTTGCCATCACACAGGCAGGCAAACATCTAAAGGTAAGGTTCAAGGAAACCAATATTGTCCCAGTAATGGAGGCAGGGGCAGCTCAGGTGAGGTGTTTGTTATCAGACTTTCATTATCATCACGTCATCCAGGTGTCACGTTTTGCGGGTGGATTCTGGCCAGTTTCAGGAAGGCGCTTAAAAATTGCAGCTCTTTTTGTCCTCTCCTCCTTTCTCTCTTTCGTCTGATGTTGTCAAGGCTCAGCACACAACGACATCGCTATGCCCGCAGTGCATGGTGAAGGGTTGCGCAGACTACCCAACCTTTTTCAGGTTCAGGTGGAGAACAGCCAGGTAGTCCCAGAAATCCACGCATGCTGATTGACTCTGCTGCTCACTGTAGGTACCTTTGTTAGCCTGTGTATCTGTGTGTGCACGCTGTGGTCTGCACTGTAGACCCAGCTAAAAACTGTTCTAGTATGCGGTCAGATATAGCCCTTGCACTAAAACATTTCAAAGTTGTCACTTTTTTTTGTCGGACTCCTTAAGTCTCAGTTTCCCAGATGTCACGACTTTATCTTCCAAGATCTTCCTTTTTGTTTTGTTTTTTCCTGGTGGCCTTACTATTTTTGCATTTCTTCTGATTCATTATAAGGACTCTAAAGCTTCCTGTGTAACCTCTTTCTGAAGGAAATACATCCACATTTAGGGGGCCATGTGCTAAAACCAGTACATGAATAACTCTGAAGGCAGCCCAATGAATAATAATAATGTAAAGGGGTCAGAAATTTGTTCCTGGGTAATATTTACATTAAATTAAAAATTCGTAGGAAGCATTCGTTCCACTAAATTGAAAGGCATGTAGAGAATGGGAGAGGTAATAGAAGGGATTATTGCTAGGGACATTGTTATCAGTAAATTATTTCCTGTAGCAATAGAAAATCATAAACTAATCTGGTGGCCAGTGAATGTGGAATGTATGTTTGTCGCAGATAAAACACCGAGTCCTCATTCAAGAAAGAAAAATCTTAGAAATCATTAATAGAAAGAGAAAAAAGTTCATACTGAAATATTAAAGAAAGGGGACGTGCAGAAAGATGAAGGAATAGTAAAATGAATACTTATAAATAAATTAAAGTAGTTCGGTCATCTTTTATTGCTGGACAAAATTGAGAAGTTTCCTCATAGTAATTTATTTTTTATTTTGATAAAAGGAGACAGGAATATCTATTAAAAATTTTATATTGCTTTATAAAAAAGGAAGACTGAATAGCAAGTGTAGAATTAATCTGGTTTTTTCTAAACTTGTTTTACACATTGAAAGTATAACTTACATTGTGCATCCTACTTTGACATCTGCTGAAATTAGAAAACCCATAAACTTAGTTCCACCAAAAAATTAAAAGAACAGGAAGTTATTTCAAGCAAAATGTGTTTCCCCTAATTCATTTTCCCAAGTGTTTGAGTTAAACAGATCTTGCTTTTGACAGGGGGAGGTTAAAAAAAATCTAGCTTTGAAAAAATACTATTGGGGTTTTTTTCTTTAAATCATTCTCTCTAGAAATCACTTTCCCTGGAAAATGTCACATCAAAAGCCTCCAGTTTCTTCAATCACCCATAGAAAATATCTCAACAAAACTTTTACATAAAGAAAAGCTGAACAAGAAATTAAAAAGTCTCCCAGTTCTGCTTTTTCTAACATCATGTCAAGCAAAGTCTGCTTTTTGGAGAGGGTTTTAAGCTATAAAGGGAAGGATTAAGATACTGTGCTTCTAAAATAGGTGTAACACTTGCCTCTGACAAATGTTTCCATTGCGAGAAAGGCAAGACGGCCACATAGCACACTATGGCTTGGTGTGTCCTACTCTCATTGCTGGTGGCCCACCCATGTATTCCTAGAGAATCAAGGAGGGAGGTCAGCAGAACTGCCACCTTGAACTTCTGGAGGGCAGATTTTGGTCTTTTCAGGAGCCTGCTTGACAGGGTCCCTTGGGATGCAGTCCCAAAGGGTAAAGAAATCCGGGAAGGCTGGATGTTTTTCAAGAAGGAACTCTTAAAGGCACAGGAGCAGGCCATCCCCATGTGCCGAAAAATGAGCCCTCAGGAAAAAGACCAGCCTGGGTGAACAGAGAGATATGGATACAACTCAGGGAAAAAAGGAGTTTATGACCTTTGGAAGAAGGGCTAGGCCATTCAGGAAGACTACAAAGATGTTGTAAGGCTGTGTAGGGAGAAAATTAGAAGGGCCAAAGCCCAACTAGAACTTAACCTGGCTTTGGATGTTAAGGACAATAAAAAAAAGTTTCTATAAATACATTAGTAATAAAATGAGGACCAAAGAGAATCTCCATCCTTTATTAGATGGGGGCAGTAACATGGTAACAAAGGATGAGGAAAAGGCTGAGGTACTTAATGCCTCCTTTGCCTCAGTCTTTAGTAGTAGGACCAGTTGTTCCCTGAGTAGCCAGACCCCTGAGCTAGTAGATAGGGGCAGGGAGCAGAATGAAGCCCCCGTAATCCAAGGGGAAATGGTGAGGGACCTGCTACAACACCTAGACATTCACAAGTCTATAGACCCAATGGGATACACCTGAGGGTACTGAGGGAGCTGGCAGAAGTGCTCAGCAAGCCACTTTCCATCATGTATCAGCAGTCCTGGGTAACCGGGGAGGTCCCAGTTGACTGGCAGCTAACAAATGTGATGCCCATCCACAAGAAGGGCTGGAAGGATGATCTGGGGAACTACAGACCTGTCAGTCTGACTTCGGTGCCTGGGAAGGTCATGGAACAGATCATCATGAATGCCATTATGCAGCACATGAAGGACAACCAGGCAACCAGGCTCAGTCAGCATTGGTTCATGAAAGGCACATCCTACTTGACTAACCTGATCTCTTTCTATGACAAGGTGACCCCCTTGGTGAATGAGGGAAAGGCTGTGGATGTTGTTTACCTGGACTTAAGTAAAGCATTTGACACGGTTTTCCACAGCATTCTCCTGGAGAAACTAGCTGCCCATAGGTTGGGTGGGAGTACTCTCCACTGGATAAAAAAATGGCTGGAGGGCTGGGCCCAGAGACTGGTGATTAGAGTTAAATCCAGCTGGTGGCCCATCACGAGTGGTGTTCACCAGGGCTCAGTATTGGGGCCAGTTCTTTATCAATGATCTGGACAAGGGGATCAAGTGCACCCTCAGTAAATTTGCAGATGACACCAAGTTAGGTGGGAGTGTCGACCTGCTTGAATGTAGAAAGGCTCTGCAGAGGCATGTGGACAAGTTGGATTGATGGGCCAAGGCCAATGGTGTGAGGTTCAACAAGGCCAAGTGCCAGGTCCTTCCCTTGGGTCACAACAACCCCATGCAGCGCTACAGGCTTGGGGAAGAGTGTCTGGAAAGCTGCCCGGCAGAAAAGGACCTGGGGGTGTTGGTTGACTGCCAAGTGAATATGAGCCAGCAGTGGGCCCAGGTGGCAAAGAAGGCCAACAGCATCTTGGCCTGTTTCAGTACTAGGACAGCAGGACTAAGTGATCGTCTCCCCGTACTTGGCACCAGTGAGGCTGCAGCTTGAATACTGCATTCAGTTTTGGGCCCCTCACTAGAGGAGGGACATGGAGGTACTGGAGCATGTCCAGAGAAGGGCAACAAAACTGGTGAGGGGTCTAGAGCACAAATCTTATGAGAAGTGGCTGAGGGAACTGGGATTGTTTAGCCTAGAGAAAAGGATGCTGAGGAAAGTGGTGGAATCGTCATCCCTGGAGGGGTAGACATGGTGCTTAGCGACATGGTTTAGCGATGGTTTTTGTCAGTGTCAGGTTGATGGTTGGACTTGATGATCTGAAAGGTCCCTTCTGTCATGTCCCACTCTCAGTAAAGAAGGGGGGTAAATGACTTCAGATTCATAAATTCTCAATGACTAAGGTGAGATAAATTTATTAGCTTCCCAAAATGGTTAGTATAGGTCTTAACGAGTCCACGATAATTGGTTAGCTACATAACAAATTATGGCAAATGGTGAGGTATGCATTGTGTTACTTAACAACAGGTATAGGACTTATGGCAAGCGGTACTTAAGGTCGTACTTAAGGTCGTTAATTAACAACTCTGTTACTTAACAATCCTAAGAGAAAAGACAAACTGAGGGACAGAGAAAGGAAAAGACAGAGAAAAAGACAGAGATAAAGAGATCACTGGTCCTGGTTCCAGCGTCTTTTTCAGGGAATCTTCCCAGGCATGATCTTCTTCTTTCTTGGAAAAGTCTTCCCAGGGATGGTTGTCTTTCTTGGGAAGAATCTTCCCAGGCGCAATCTTCTTTCTTGGAAAGAATCTTGCCAGGCAGTATCTTCTTCTATTGTTTCCTCTTTGTTCCCCCCTAAGGGCACTTATTTTCCCCTTTTATATTTG